>NC_069500.1:16826085-16943585 GCF_027579735.1 Bombina bombina
CCTCACGGCCGCCGTTCTGCCTCCGGTGGCAAGCCGGGTGGAACCGGGGCCTACCGCCCCTCATTATCCCCCTCAATTGGGCCGGGGGCCTGGGGACCCTCATCAGGCAGGGCCCAGTATGGTAAATCATCCGGCCGGGTCCCTAGGGCCCGGCACGGATGCCTCATTGGTGGCTCAGTCGGTTACTGGAGCGGGGCCTGCGGGTCCTCGCCCACTCACCGGACCGCCGCTATCATTGGTGGCTCAGTCGGAGCCTGCAACTACCAGTGCAGGCTCCGGTTGCGGCCTTGCGTCCGCCGCGTCCATTTCCGGCCGGTCAGGTGACACGCGTGACGTCACTTCCGGCGCCGCGGTAGTCACACGGCCGGAACCTGGATCAGAGCGGCACATCCGGCGAGCGCGCAAGAGGTCTAGCCGGGTACTCTCCACAGGTGAGGGGGGAGTATCCGGGCGGGCCTGCTCCGCTGCGCGACACTCTGCAATAGCTAGCAATGCAAACAGAGCAAGTCCCTTACAGAGAGGCCGCGGCGCGCAGAGAGGGAGGCTCAGGGGTTCCAGTGTTAGCAAGCAGGCTTATGGGAGAGCTAGAAGCGCATTGCTGGAGCGCCAGTGGTATCACAGGGGGGGTGCCAGCAGCAACTATGTACCCCAAACAAGGGTGAATGCGCCCACTGATGGGGCACAGGGCGAGTCGCTAGGCACAATAACTGCAGGGGTCCAAGGGGGCAAAGGGCTTGTTGCGGCAGGTGCTCAGAACGTTCATTCAGTCAGGGAGCGTGTGGTCAGAGAATCCCCCTATGTGGCAGGGCCAGCGAATGAATGGAGTGGTGATATGAATGACGAGAGGGCTAGAGGGGTCCCAGACAGGGCCGGGGGCAGTACTTCTACCCCGATTGGGGGCGGCAGTCGAGGGGGACACACGGCTGGCCTGGATACTCCCCTCTCGTTTGTTTCTCCCCCACAGGACATGGTGCCTACACCGCAGAGGACAGAGGGCCCGGGTACAACGGGAGTAGGACTATCTGTACAGCCAGCAGGCGGATCAGTGGCAGCTGCACCAGGAACATCTACCCCGTCAACATCGGCAGTTGGTGAGAGAAATGTATTTAATTTGTCACGCATTACTGACACCGACTATAGCACTGATTCAGACTCAGATGGTGGGAAGAAATTAGGGCTTAACAGTAAGGGGCAGCGTCGCATGTTCAAAATGTTAAGGCTATTGGTGGCTGAGCGTAATCAGGCTAGAGGTTTAGGTAACATGGAGCAGGCTGCGCCGTTAGCGGGGCAAAGCACGGCGACAATATCCAAGGGCAGTGGCCAGGGAAGCGAGAGCGTTGCGCAGCTGCAGGACATGTCAGTCAGTACCAGGAGGGTGGCATTGCAGGGAGACTCTTATCCCTGCAAGATCCACTGCCTCCATGCACATCTCAAGCCCAAGACGGTACAAAAAATCCGCGATCATAAATACGTCAATATGTTCGAGCTGTCCCTTGAGGCGCAGCGAGATAAAGAGCGTAGTGAGGATGGGACTGGGCCAAAGAAGATCCAGCGCCCAGATACATTTGAGGAGTGGAGGAAGTGCTTTAGGGTATTCTCCTCCTGCTACATCGAACAGAGGCCGGAGGCCGCGGTCGATGTAATTAAGTACGCGGAAATCATTGAATGTATCTATAATAGATATGGGGAAGGCATGTGGCGTGCTTATGATAGCGAATTCAGGCGGAAGATGGTCGATAACCCGATCTTGAACTTTGGGGTAAAAGACTTGGACCTGTGGTCCCTGCTCATACCGGAAAAGGGGGGGGCAGGAGCTCCCTTGCTGCGGTCAGGGCCCCAGAGGCCAACGGGCCCCATCAAGCGGAGAGGCAGGGAGTGCTGGAAATACAATGAGAAGCAGTGTGACAAAGGAGCTTCCTGTTCCTTTCGGCACGCTTGCATGTACTGCAGCGGTCAACACCCAGGTGTTGAATGCCCGAAGCGGAGGGACGGAGGGGCTTTCCGTGGGGCAAAATCGGGGGGGGCTGGACAAAAGGGCTCCAACACCCCTGAAGCTGGACGCCATTAGACCTTGGCTGGCGGCCTACCCAGACAGGGTGTCGGCTGCCAACCTACTAGCGGGGATTGGCGAAGGTTTCAAGATACCAACATTGGGGTTGGTAATGGGGTCCTCGTCGCACAAGAATCTGAAGTCGGCTTACGAAATGCCGGGTGAAGTTAGGGCGAAACTGAGCAAAGAAATTGCTCTGGGAAGATTTGCTGGTCCATTTGACCAACCTCCCATCCCTGACCTAGTTATTTCCCCTTTAGGGGTGGTTCCCAAAAAGGAACTAGGGAAGTTCCGCCTGATTCAGCATTTGTCCTACCCGAAAGGGGGTTCTGTCAATGACGCAATAGACCCAATGATAAGCTCGGTGTCTTACCAATCGTTTGACCAGGCGTTGGAATTAGTGTTGGTGGCGGGTCCGGGCGCGCTGCTAGCCAAAATGGACATCGAATCTGCCTTTCGGTTACTCCCCATACACCCAGCGTCTTTCAGACTGATGGGGTGTAAATTCGAGGGGAATTATTTTGTAGACAAATGTTTGCCCATGGGTTGCTCGCTATCGTGTGCTTATTTTGAAGAGTTTAGCTCATTCTTGCACTGGGCCATCATCACGGAGGCCGGCGGGGGAATAGTCGCTCATTATCTGGACGACTTCCTGCTGGTTGGCACCGCGGACACTCGCGAATGCGATCGACTGATCGCAGTAATGCGTAGGCCAATGTCGAAATTTGGAGTGCCACTGGCTGAGGAAAAAACACAGGGCCCCTGTACAAGACTCACGTACTTGGGGATCGAAATTGACACTGCTGCAAGGCTATGTCGTCTCCCAGCCGATAAGGTGGAAGCAATGCTCGCGGCGGTGCGCAAAGCCAGGGCAGCGAAGAGCATGCCCCTGAGGGAGCTTCAGTCCGTGCTAGGCTTACTCAATTTTGCGTGCAAAATTATACCCATGGGTCGCGTGTTTAACAGGAGGATGGAGGCTTTACTTTCCAATCCGCACGGCACACGTAAAGTGTCGGTTTCGGAAGACATGCGGGAAGATCTGAAGGTATGGGAACTCTTCCTGCAAGGCTTCAATGGAACTCTGCTGTGGCGCGCTCCTAGGGTTTCCAGTCAGACAGTGCACCTGCTGACGGATGCAGCTGGAGCAGCAGGTTATGGCGCCTATTTGGATGGGCAATGGAGCGCTGAGCCATGGCCCTTGGCATGGGTCCGAGCAGGACTGACAAGGAACTTGACACTTCTGGAGCTCTTTCCCATAGTTGTGGCTATGGAGCTCTGGGGGTCGGCGTTAAAGGATCGCTACATAGTGTTTTGGACGGACAACGCTAGCGTTGTTTTCGCCATAAATAGGTTGTCCGCGTCTTCACCGGTAGTTGTTAGGTACTTGCGACAGCTAGTGCTGAGGTGCTTGCAATACAATATTCAGTTTTCCGCGAGGCACGTTCCCGGGGTCAACAACACCCTGGCGGACGCACTCTCGAGGTTTCAATGGGAACAGTTTCGCAGACTGGCCCCTAACGCAGCAGCAGTTGGCTTACCTTGTCCCCACTCTATCTGGCAGTTGGCGGGGCAGGGAGGTCCATAAGGCACCTAGTGAGGGCATCCCTGGCGCAGAACACGTGGAGAGCTTATTCACAGCACTGGGGCGAGTGGGTAAGTTACTGTTACGCACAAGGCGCAGCGCCGGAAAGGGTCTCGAGGGATCTGTTCTTGGAGTGGCTGGCAGAGAAACATGGGCAAGGGACTTCGAAGGGCGCTATATCCAATAGAATAGCTGCAATCTCCTTCTTTTGCAATATGCTAGAGTGGCCCAATATCACGAAAGGTTTCCTGGTGAAGCAAGTGATTAAGGGCTGGGGAAGGCTCGAGGGTAGAGCGAAAGATGCGCGCGAACCTGTCACATTTTGTAGGCTAGCCAGGCTGGTGGACGCAATCGAGGGCATTTGCGTCGAACCCGGCGAAAGAGAACTGTTTCAGTGCGTATTCTCCTTGGCGTTCTTTGCGGCCCTCAGGCCGGGCGAGCTGGTCGCAACCTCAAAGGATGCAATTAACACGGGTATGCAGTTGGCTCATGTCAAACTGGCGGGCGATAATTTGTTATTGTTTATCCCGCACTCGAAGACTGACCAGGAGGGGAAAGGGGTGTGGATCACTCTGACTCCCTCGGCATCAGGCGTCTGCCCGGTTGTGAGTACAAGGGCCTACATGGCGCAGCGACCACGGGCCCCCGCCCAGTTCTTAGTGCATTCCGACGGTTCGAATCTCTCCCGGTACCAGTTCGCAGCGGTGCTCAGAAAGGTAGCGCTTGCAGCAGGTTTGGGGAAGTGTAGAATCACCCCCCATTCCTTCCGAATAGGGGCTGCCACCAGCGCGGCCGCGCTAGGTTGGAAAGGAGATCGCATACAGAAGTTGGGCCGATGGAGGTCCCAATGTTACAAGTCTTACGTGCGCCCTCCAGCTGAAGCCTAGGGGGTATTCGGTGTAGGAGGAAGGAAACTGGCGTTTTACATTTGTTTGGTTGTGTTGTTTAGTTTTAGTCTAAGGTGATTGACTATGTAATCCGTTTTTCAGGTGTGGCTACAGGTCCTTCTCGTATCTGGATAATAGGGCACTCCTACGTGCACTGGGCGGCACTGAAGGCCCATTCTCTTCCTGAGGGGCAGCAGTTGGGGATTCCGACGTCTCAGGCATCAATACGGTGGTTGGGCCGTAGAGGCTTACAGTGGGATGGTTTGCCTGCCCTCCTCCAGAATGCCAGACATCGATGGGGACAGCCCCACATCATCCTCCTTCACATGGGGGGAAATGATATAGGGAGTGCACCTGCTCTAGATCTCATCAATGCAATGAGGTCGGATGTCAAGTGGATCTGTACCACGTTTCCGGGGGTTAGGCTGGCCTGGTCCAACATAATCCCCCGGCTGCGTTGGAGATATTTCCCCACACCGAGGATAGCATATAGGGTTAGGAAAAAAGTTAACAGGGAGCTGGGTAGAGCAGTAATAGAGGTAGGGGGTTTTGTGGTCCGCCATGAACTGATCTCAGCGGACAAAAAAGGGCTGTATCGCCCGGACGGGGTGCACCTGTCCGACGAAGGGCTGGCGATCTTCCTGGTGGACCTCAAAACGGCTCTGGTTAGTAATATTTAGCGGGTGGCGGCAAGAGCCCGGTTTATGTGGGAGTGCCTGTCTCTTGTGGCGGGAGGTCGTAGCCATCAACAATTGAGGGCGGAGTCTGTAGAGGTGACAGTCGGGCTAATGGGCGGGGGTGATGTCCTCAGGTCGTGACCTGGGGGGCCCCGCCCCGCGGGTCTGCTGGCTGAAGATCCTTTAGGACGTCCGCGCCTACTAGACGGAATGGGGTGGGGCCACATTTGTGCCCACCCTTGGCATTTGCTATTCCACGACATCTGGCTGCGACCTCTTGTCATATGGAGCTAATAGTTTACTAGGCCTCGAATGCCGCCACAAGTTAAATATTTGAATGACTTCCGTTGAAGTCAAGTTAATAAATGTGACCATTGTTATGGTCTTTAAATCCCAGCTATCTGTGTCGTGTCTTTATTTATAAGTTAAGTAGTTATGTTAAGTTGTTTTGAAGGGGTTGGAACTACCAGATACAGCATCAGCCCTTAGGGGAATGAAAGGTAGCAGAGTCTCCTGTAATGGAGTTAAGGGATGAGCTGACAGGCTAGTGGAAAATCCCAGTGTAGTGTAGCAGCAACAATGTTGCAAAGTGAGGGGAGGTCTTAGGCTCACCTAATATAAACGAAGTTCTGGAACAATCTGGCCTCTTCCACCTGGGATTTTGCAAGGAGAAAGTTTCCCTCCCTCCCAACCCTATTGTTGAATGGTTAATTAAGTAATTGCTATGGCAACAGTTTTTAGGCGTCATTCAGGCAGATGGCTTCCCGGACGGGTTGCTGGTCCTTTAGATGCGAAAGGCAGGGATGGGGTTAGTTGACCTAGTCTTGGTAAGACCTTAGCCGTAATTTATTTGCTTCCTGGGCGAGCCTTGCTGCAGGGCTTGGCCATACCAGTGCCTTAGAGGCTGAAGCGCATCATAACATCCACGTATCTCCTAATGGCGGGAGGTCGTAGCCATCAACAATTGAGGGCGGAGTCTGTAGAGGTGACAGTCGGGCTAATGGGCGGGGGTGATGTCCTCAGGTCGTGACCTGGGGGGCCCCGCCCCGCGGGTCTGCTGGCTGAAGATCCTTTAGGACGTCCGCGCCTACTAGACGGAATGGGGTGGGGCCACATTTGTGCCCACCCTTGGCATTTGCTATTCCACGACATCTGGCTGCGACCTCTTGTCATATGGAGCTAATAGTTTACTAGGCCTCGAATGCCGCCACAAGTTAAATATTTGAATGACTTCCGTTGAAGTCAAGTTAATAAATGTGACCATTGTTATGGTCTTTAAATCCCAGCTATCTGTGTCGTGTCTTTATTTATAAGTTAAGTAGTTATGTTAAGTTGTTTTGAAGGGGTTGGAACTACCAGATACAGCATCAGCCCTTATTCCAATCTTTTTTGTAAAATTGGAAAGAAAATGTTTGTTTTTATTGTCCTTTCAACATGCTGGCTTTAATAACATTTAAAATATTACAAATTGTAAAGTTATATTTTTCAAACATAGTATGATAATTTGTAAGTTACCTTGGATATCAGGGACTTCAGCTCTCCCTGAATCCACATGAGGTGCTGTGATGTACCTCATCGGCAACGATGGTGAGGAGTGGTTGCTCCTGGGCGTTGCCATAGATACTGGCCGCATGTATCGTGGCACTAGCTCACGCCTGCGATCTGTGAAAATATAAATGTTTATGTACACATTAGATACAGGTTATATATTATTGTTATGTATCTTCAGCATCCATGTAAGTAAATTGCCCACCCAAAAAATAAAAAATTTGAGAGATAACGAGCAATATCTTGCTCTCTCTTGTCTCTCCCTCTCTCTCTTGTCTTCCGCTCTATCGTCTTTATCTCTCTCATCTGTCTCTCTTTCTCTCTCTCGTCTTATCTCTCTCTCTCTCTCTCTCTCTTTCTGTCTCTTTCTGTCTCTCTCTCTGTCTCTCTAGATATCGATATATAGATATATAGTTCTATATACATATCAATATCTAAATATATATATATATATATATATATATATATATAAAGATATATAGATATATAGACAGATAAAAACTGATATTCTATATATGTTTAAACTTTAAAGGGACACTGAACCCAAATGTTTTCTTTTGTAATTTAGAAAGAGCATGCAATTTTAAGCAACTTTCTAATTTACTCCTATTATCAATTTTTCTTCGTACTCTTGCTATCATTATTTGAAAAAGATGGCATCTAAGCTTTTTGTTTTGTTTCAGTACTCTGGACAGCACTTTTTTATTGGTGGATGAATTTATCCACCAATCAGCAAGGACAACCCAGGTTGTTCACCTAAAATTTGCCGGCATCTAAACTTACATTCTTGCATTTCAAATAAAGATACCAATAGAATGAAGAAAATTTGATAATAGGAGTAAATTAGAAAATTGCTTAAAATCTCATGCTCAATCTGAATCACGAAAGAAAATTATTGGGTACAGTGTCCCTTTAATGAACATGATGGAGCATGAACATTTTTTTTTACATTCTATATTATATATATGGATAATATAGGTAAGGTTGAACTAAAAAATAGTATTGCATTGACCCTCAACACATTTTTTTTTTTGGCTATGATTTTTTGAATTAGAGTAAATTAAATACATAGAAAGAAAAAAATGTCCGGATAAATATTAAATTGTATTCTTCAAAAAATGTAATGTATTCCTGTAACACAGGAAAATAAAAAAAATAAATTTATTAATGAATGAACAATCAATGTAATTGATGATTGCTTGCGTCATTTAAGTATCCCTCATATAAACTTCTCATATACGTACATATACGGACAAGCGCTCTTAACGCTTCATAGCGTTCACGCTCCCGTCGACGTGTCCTGGTGATACCGGACACCCTCCTCATCCTCCGCATCATCTCATAGATGATGCGGTCTCTGTCCTCGTGTATCATCCCCCGTACACCGCCTATGCGACGGGGAAAGTATCGATTCATCCCGTAAACCAATATTAATAATTCACCCTGGGTGAACGGTACAGACATTATTGCAATATCAATCCAAAATAATTTGATTTTTTTTTTCAAAGTGCGACATACATATATCAATAATAGAGAAATATCATTGGTTGTTGTAAGTGTACATAAAAATATCAATATTTGGTTGGCGGATTATATGTAGCACGTGTTCCTGACTAATAAACATGCAATTGACCTTTTCAAATGATATCATACATGCGCCACTAATTACTCTCATGACAATCACAAACTATAAATGTCAAATACGAGATTTACATAGGATTGTCTTGAATCATAATATTCCTGTTTACTGTCAATTTTTTTTTCAAAACTAATTGTGGTATATTGCTGTCACCTTAAAAAATAAAAATATGTGTATTTAAAAATGTCAAGATTCACAAAGGCATAAATGTTATTTGTTTACAATGAATATCTTTCTCAATAAACATCCAAAATAATCTAACGATGGCGCTATATAAATAAGTGCAAATTGTAATCCGTCATGATAGTCTGTAGGATGTCATACTTGTCTACTAGTATAAATATTTTGACGTATAGAGGATGAACATTCATTCCAAACACAAACTAAAAATTCTGCCTGAGTGAATATTGACAATATCAACTACAAAAATATCTCATATATTAGTGCGACGGCGATATACAAAATAAAGACAAATTTGATTGGTTCTTGGCTGTAAATACATATGATATTCGGTTGGCTGATTGCATGTCTCACGTGTTCAACATTACTACCGGTTCTAAAAAATATAACAAATATTCGGTACGCTGTTTAAATGTCTCACGGGATCATAACATAAAAAAATCATGCGACAGTATTAAAGCTTAACATAAAAAAATCATGAGACTATTAAAGCAAGGCAAATAAAATTATTTTACTTACGGTTTATTCAAATATCGAATTGTGAGATTGTCTGTATTCATGCGGGTACAAAGTATAAGCAAATATTTAGAGATCCCTCTCCTGTCGGACAATAGACAAAAAGTAAAATAAGCTGACCCCTTTTATAGACAAATATGACACACTGTAGACACGTATGACACACTATAGACAAGTATGACACACTGTAGACAAGTATGACGGATTCATCGTTATCAAATTATTTATACTGCGACATCAATATAATTTAAAACTTTATCTACGATAGCTTTGCAGAGACATCCAAAGATCCTTATTATTCGATCATTAAAGTAAACAGGCGTCATAAATGACGAAATTATATTAATAATATTCAATTTGTTACAATTACAATAAGAAATGTCAATTGTTAACTGCTAATTGAACTTTTTTATTCTAAGTCTATAAAAGGAAATCTAAAATGGAGTCAAATCACCTATGCTTTACAAGAGCTGTAGGTGCAAGAGTTACTATTTATTGAGAGAGATTATTTATTTATTCATTTATTCTCTTGCTGCTATTTTTATCTTTTGATGTCTGCGCCTGGTAAAACAAAGTCAGGGCACAGAGTGCAATTTAATTTTGAGCAGAACCGGATTTTAGTGACCCTTGTTTTAGAACATTATGATTTTATTATTGGTTCTAAAGCCCATAAGACCTCGCTGTCCAGGAAATCTGCAATTTGGACAGCAATCGCCGACAGTGTGTCCGCCGAAGGGAATCATCCCAAAACGGTGGACAACTGTAAGAAGCGATTTTCGGACATCAAAAGACGATTAAAGGCCAAGCTGGCCAGGGAGTTACAGTCTGCACGTCGGACCGGTGGTGGCGAGCCATATGTGGCTGAACTTAGAGAATATGAAGTTCAGCTGCGGGAGAAGCTGGGACCAAACATGACGCTCGGTCTGGATTTAGTGGGGCATGATACTGACGAGTTGGCAGGTAAGATGATATTTATAGAAATATTCCTGTGGCACATTTTTTTTAATGTTCCATCAAAGGTTTTTTAGAGGGACATAACACCAACATTTTTTATTTTATGAATTTGAAAGAGAATATAATGTAAAACATCATTTTAAGTTACTTATATTATCTATTTTTTTAGAATATTTTTTAATATTATTTGATGAAAAGCATATCTATATATGCTCAATAGCTGCTGATTGGATGCTGCACATAGAAGCATCATGTGATTGGAACACCATTGTGCATTGCTTTTGCTTCAAATAATGAAATTTTATAAATTGAGAAAAAGAAAATATTAAAGTCAATAGGAATGTGTTTAACATTTATATTATCAATATGAATCATGAAATAAAGAATTTCAGTTTAATGCCCCTTTTAAGATCATTATGTGCAATATTAGTCTTAATTTTTTATTTTATTTTTTTGTTGAAGCATCTACCAGTGCAGCAGCTGCTGTCGCTGCTGCTGCTACAGATAGTGAAGATGCTGCTGATGGTGATGAAACACTACTATTGCCCGTCAGTATCCACACTGAATCCAGCCACAGCTTCTTCTCGGCCGCCACGCACCCGGACATTATGTGCAGCACCCCTGATGTAGCAAGCATTGGCCGATCTACAGGTATGTTTACTATTATTAGCTTGATATCATTTTTTTTTTTAAGTGGTATGATTGTTCAATTTTCTAAATATGTATATTCATTTTTATTTATCTAGTTGATGTCCGAAGGGCT
This sequence comes from Bombina bombina, assembly GCF_027579735.1. Lineage (NCBI taxonomy): Eukaryota > Metazoa > Chordata > Amphibia > Anura > Bombinatoridae > Bombina > Bombina bombina. Next base: position 16,836,882 of record NC_069500.1, read on the forward strand.
TTAGGACCACCTCCAAGATCTACGATCTCCTCCTCAGGTAAAAAAAATAAAATAAATAAATAAATATTTAAAAATATTATCTTTCTTTGCAAATCCTGAATGTAAGCTTAAAAGACAGGCCATTTGGGATTTAGAACCTGGGTAACGCTTATTGATTGTTGTCTATATGTAAACATCCAATAAAAAAAATGGTCGACCTTTTATTGAAAATTTATGTGCCTGCTTGTAATATTTCTTTTTTAAAGATTTTCAAGGAAAGACAAAAAGAAAAATAATCATTATAGATAATAGGATTAAATAATAATCTTGCTTAATATGTCATGATCTATCTGAATCATGTAAGTTTAGTTCATACTAGACTATCACTGTAATTATATTTACATATATTTTAATTTACAATTCTATGCAAATTAAAATGAATGTAAGGTTTGGATAATCCCCTGTGTATGGCATGACCATTCTTTGAGGCCTATTTAAAAAATGTGTGTCAGACATGATCCAACTGTGCTGATCAGGTCTGACAGACATAGCCAAATGTGAAGAGCAATACATTCTCAGAACTCAGAGCAGGTGGACAGGGTTATGGAGCTGTGGTCTTTAGACTGTTGCTTCATAAGTGTTGTTTGCCAAGAGTCTGAATACTCCCAATAAAAACGGCCCTTAAAGCTACTTACGGAGCTTGATAAATGGACCTCTATATCTCTCTCTCTCTTATGTATTAAACGACAAATGGAGTTGTAGGTACAAAGTTTATTGCGAGCATGCAGGATTTAAAGAAAATGCAGTTATAAACAAACGTATAAAGAATGCTGCTCCATACCCTTGACGCTATTCACCACAATTGAGTCTGATCTTGTTTATTGAACAACACATGCTGACGGCCCATTGTCCATTACTCTGAAGGGGCCATTCTCTACATTCAGTGAGTTATTGTGGACATGATCTGCACTGTTGGATCATGTCCAACAGAACAAAGAAAAATACTCCTAGAATATATTCTCTGTGCATCATCATTGTCAATACGCAAACTTATCACACCATTAGTGGTGCTTGTAATCATGTCATTGATTAATCAACAATCTAATCAGATTTTGATATTGTTGAATTTCTAAAATTGATGTGTTAACAATGATGTTGTACGGTGAATAATTTATTAAAAAGTTGAATATGAAATATTTTTGATAATAAGCCCCTTTACAAGTAGAAATGAATATACACATTCTTATTTATTTTATACATTTAAGATAACATACAATATACAAATCAGTAATGTTCAAATACTGTGTCTTACAAATTTGATTGTGTTATGATTTATTTAAGATATATGTTTAATATCATATCCATTTAATACTTCCAAATACATTAATGTAACTAACAATATATTTTTCCTTTTTCATTTTTTTAGATGCCGAGCGTGCATTACTGACTTCGGAGGAGATCGACTGTTGTCTTCGTGAGCTGAGAGATTTCACAGAGGAGTCGTCCCTGGGAGAGACCCTATTTCCAGAATCACAGGATCAGGGAATTTCCCAGGGAACATCAGAAATAGATTCTCTCAGCCGTTCTGCCCCTCCTGACCCCGAACAACCAGCTGCTTTGGACCCTGGTGACCCTCATGCCCCTGTTGGTCATGCCCCATCAGCTCATGGCCGTGCTGATCCTGGCCACCGACTGCCTCGCATCTCTGATGAGGAGGCAGTCGGGGAAATGTTAGATCTGGCCAGGCAGTACCGGGCAGAACACCGTGAGTTGCGTGGGGCATTAAGCTTATCTATTGAGCAACGGGGGCAGGTATTAAATCGGGTCATTCAAGTAGATAGGGAAAGATTAGATATAGAAAGGGAAAGGTGTAGAATAGATACAGCAAGATTAGATCTTGAAAGAGAAAGGTGTAGAGTAGATACAGCTAGATTAGATTTAGAGAGGGAAAGATTTGAATACAAGCGACGTAGGGACAGTTGTAGAATAGAGTTAGAGAGGGATAGATTAAATTATGAAATGCAGAGGGATAGCGATAGATTAAATTTTGATAGGGAAAGATTAGCTTTTGATAGGGCCAGAGCAGCTGAAGAACAGCTAGAACGGCAGCGTCGGGAGAGGGTGGATGAAGACAACAGGGTTTTAAATCGTCAGCTGATTTTAAACTTTGGGAGAAGGGGAACAAGGGAGAGATCACCCCCCCTCTCTCCCTCACCCAAAAGAAAAAAAGATTAGGGTGTTTTAATGTGCTCATTTTATTAGGGTCTTTTATATAATTTTTATTAGGTATGTGTTTATGTTTAATTTTTTTACATTTTAAAAATATGAATAAAATATTTTTAAAAATGTATAGATGTTTTTTTAAACATTTAAAAATATGAATAAAATATTTTTAATGTTTTAAATAAATGTCTTGATGTTTTTCTTATTTTAAATTTAAAAATATGTCTTGAATATTTTTAAAATATTTTAAAATGTCGATGTTTTTACTATTTTTAATTTTTAAATATGTAATGAATATTTTTAAATTAAAGAAATGTCGATGTTTTTATGATTTTTTATTTAAAAATATGATTCCAATATATTTAAAATATTATTTTTTGTTTGTTTTTAATTTAAAAATATGATTCCAATATTTCTTAAAAATTTTTTTGTTTAATAAAAATATATATCAACATTATTAATAAATGTGTTTGTTATTACTTGATTCACACGTTACAAATGACTGATGTTCTAATCGAATGCAGAAGTAAAATATTAACTACTCTTATTATTAAATGTTAAATGTAATAAACATATTATTTTATTTTTCTTTATAAGATTTGGAATATTGAGCTTTTGGATAAAAAACTCAATTATAATAAATTGTACTTGAATCAATATTTCTAGTTTAAATATTCATTTTATAAATGTGATATTCACATTTGTTACAAATTTTGCTAATTGTCTTAATATCTTTATTTTACAATTAAAGTCCCTACCCTTGGACAGAACTTTTTTATTGGTTGATGAATGTATACACTAATCAACAAGAACAACCAAGGTAGTTCAACAAAATGGTTTTGCATCGAAAGTTACACAAATTATATATTTTTTAAAATATATTAATATTGTTTTACATTTTAAAATATTAATAATTACTAATTAGAATACAATTGTATGCTCCATATGAATAACACATAAAAAAATTAGTTCAGTGTCTCTTTATTAGTTATAACATTATAATAAATATATTTAGATATAGAAAAATCTTGATAAAGAAAGATATTGAAAGAGAGAGGGTTTGTGTGAGAGAAAGAGGGAGGAATTGAGAGAGAGATAGAGATAGATGGATTGTGAGAGAGTGAGGGATTGTGTGAGAGAGAGAGAGAGAGAGAAAGAGGGGGGGATTGTGTGTGTGTGTGTGTGAGAGAGAGAGAGAGAGAGAGAGAGAGAGAGAGAGAGAGAGATAGAGAAAAAATGTGATATAGATAAAGACAGACAGTACGAAAAAAAAATATATACATTTATAAAACTGTAGTGCACTGCTGCTAGGTCCATTAATGTTAATAAAAAATTGATCGGCTATTTTATATTATTCTAATGTGACCGTTAAAATTAATATACATAACATTGAGCTCATGAACAATAAAGGGACAATTAACCAATTAATTTGTTGTATTTTTTATGCAGATAGAGCATGACATTTTAATCAAGCTTTTAATTTTCTCCTAATCAACAATGTTCTTCATTATCTTGTTCGATTAATTGTAAAGGCAACAATGTAATTATTGATTCTGGGACATTTATGGTGATAAACCGGTTTATTCTAAAATACAAGTATGCCTAAAGAAATGAAATAAAACGGTCATTTTTATAAAAGGAAATGCAGAATATTAACACATAATAATAAATATTTCTGGTTATAGGCTTACAAATAACAAAAGAGTCAAGTGTAGATCTTAAAAAAATGTGTTTAATGAGATTTTATTAAACATGTGTCTCATCAACTTTACATTAAACAATAGCAACATTTGCCCAAATAAACCATTTTCAATCAATGGCTTTACAATGATATACAATTTCATTCATAGAAACGACAATATTTGCTCAAAGCTAATCCAAAATATAGCAGCTTTTGGATTACAAATAATAATGTAAAGAAAAACACAAATAAAAACTGTATGTTGCACAATCAACCTTCTTGCCCAAAAACCCCCTGGATATAGACTGATCGAGCTTGGACACCCAGAGCATTGTGCTCCAGGTCTGGGTCGATGAATTCACCATATTCATTGTCCAAACTCTCCATATCTATATCCGGGATTTTTAGGGCAATATTGTGCAACATACAGCAAACCATAAAAATTAAGGAGACTTTGGAGGGGGTGTACTGAAGGACACCACCAGAGATGTCCAAGCAGCGGAAACGGCTCTTCAGCACGCCAAAGGTGCGCTCAATCACAGATCTTGTTGCCTTGTGTGCACGGTTGTAGCGCACCTCTTCCACTCCGTTGGGGTTTTGGACGGGTGTGAACAGCCACGGAAGACACGGATACCCAGAATCACCTGAAAAAACAAAATAGAGAATTGACATTAGCAATAGGAATGATTAAAATATTTCATATACATATGGTTAAAGCATTGTTTTTCAACCAATGGGCCATGGCACACTAGTGTGCCATGTCAGAGATCCTCAGGTGTGCCGTGGCTGACAACAGTGCGGTTGTGTACCTCTTTCAAAACTCTAAATATTGGGAGGTATTTGAGGGGATCATCAGGCATCATTTACAATCATGACATTGACATTCATTCACAGACAATCACTATGATTGCTTGTGAATGAGTGTCAATATGTCATGTATATTTTGTAGGAGGCATGGCATGACAGCACAGTACAATGTGTGTGTGTGTGTGAATATATATATATATATATAAACACATATATATACACATAAATATAAATATATATATATATATATATATATATATATAAACACACATATATATATATATATATATATATCCTGTATAAGGCTACAATGTATGATTTTGTAACATTTTTCTATGTAATAAAGTGTGCCACGGACAATAAAAGGTTTCAAATCACTGGGTTAGAGTATGTAATAGATATTTACCTATCAGGATTCCCTCTGGCATTTGGCCCTCCTGGAACCGATGGTAGATGGCAGAATTCCGGAGGACGAAGGAATCGTGATTGCAGCCAGGGAGTCCAGATCGAACACTCATCACTCTCAACCTGGCGTCACAGATGACCTGGATATTCAGCGAGTGATTGGATTTCCTATCCCGGTAGGGCTCTTCTTCATCCCTGGTAGGCTGCACTAGAATGTGAGTGCAGTCAATGGCCCCCAATACCCTTGGCAATCCAGCTCGATGGTAGAACTGGAGCTTGACAGCATGCCACTCCTCCGGTGTGTTTGGGAAGTGGACATGATGGACTAGGTGTCGGTGCAAAGCATCCAGGACAACCTACAGATGACTTGAGAAGGTTGTCTGGCTCATACCAATGCCTAGACCTGTCACAGCCTGGAATGACCCAGTTGCCAAGAAATAGAGGACTGCAAGAAGCTTTACCATCCCAGGGATTGCCCTCGTTCTTCTAGTGAGTGGCTTGAGAGAGTCCGCGATCTCGACATAGAGCCTCTCAATAGAGGCCCTATCCAGTCGAAATCGACGGATCACCTCTCGGTCACTGAGGGCATGGAGCCCAATCCTTGGGTAGAAAACCCTTGGCACTCGCCGGCGTCTTCCATGTTGTATTGCAGCCATCAACACCCGTCTTGCCCTGCGTCTCCTTAATAAAAGAACAAAATTTACAACATTGAGGATGTCCATCCTCAAACAAAGAACACAACAATAATAATGAAAAGCAGCAATTGAACAGCCCCTTTTATAATGCCTAGTTTCACAGATGTTAACGTTTTCAGTAATTAACTAAATTGGTGCAGCAATCATTACCTAAGACATGGCTTGCACATTTCGTTAAGTATCGCGTCATATAACGCTCAATTAAAGTGACTAATTGATCAACTACTAAATACTAGTGACGTATATGTCTTTTTTAACGCGTCATTTGACGAGCACAATACGATGTTCATAAACATCTTATTGAGCCATTCAGGTGTGTATCACCTGTAAGAAATGCAGGTGTCTGTTTAATTATCAAAATTATTTATTCAAAACACATGAGTATGTTGTAAAGAAAAGAACAGAGGCAGGGCGCATCGCCTCTAAGTGTAATATGTTTTTAACAGGCACAAATTTATTAAAATATACAATTTCAAACTCACACATTCAAACCTCAAACATGTGAGGTATGTTCAGGCACTGGGAGAACAACTTTCTGGGTCTCTCAAGGCAAATCTGTAGCAATGTATTTGATACAGCTCACTCGGTCTGGAGGTTTTAGATGTTAGTTCCTCACTAGTGATGTCCAGTAAACAGAGACTCCTACGGTCCCAAACTTGTCCCCAGAAGGGATTAAAAGTGTTCAAAAAACACACCAACAGTTAATCGTTCTGTTCAAAGTATATGTAAATACAGTTACCACCACGCTCAGTCTTCTGAACAGCTGAGGCGCAAGAAAAAAGCCAGCTTGCTTGCGGTTGCGATAGCTGAAACGGCTGACGTGGTGACGTGATGCGGTGGGCGTGGCCTTTACTGGGAGCTAGAATATTTTTCAAATTGTCATTTTTTTTAAAAATGATATGTGGTCTCTCAGTTAAAACTTCTTTTAAAATCGGTTCTTGTAGTAAAACTGGCCAATGTTTTCTAAAAGATTTTTCAATTTGTCTAGAGGCTCTATTGTATTTGGTTATGAACAGGGGTTGATCTTTCATTTCCTTAGTCTTTCTGGGATTTCTGTCTTTTTTTGTTACTAGAAGGGTGTTTCTTTCTATTTTCTTGGCTCTAGTATACGCATCTGATATTACTATAGGGTCATATCCTTTGCTTATGAATCTCTTCTTAAGTGTTTCTGATTCTTTCTCAAAAGTTGTTAGATCTGTACAATTTCTCCGAACCCGTTGAAATTGCCCAAACGGTATATTTCGGATCCATTTGGGGTGATGTCCACTAGTAGCATGTAAATATGCATTAGTGTCAGTCTGTTTTCTGAAAAGGCTAGTGATGATTTTATCTCCTCTATGGGACAATGTTAGGTCCAGGAAAGTTATATTATCACCATTATGTGATTCAGTGAATTTTAAATTTAAAAAATTCTGATTTACATGTCTGACTAGCCCTGCTACTTCTTCTGATGTGCCATTCCAAATTACGAGGACATCATCAATGAAGCGAAACCACTTGACAATCTTATCTTTAAAGGGATTATTCGTATAAATATACGAATCCTCCCACCACCCCATGTACAGATTCGCGAAATTAGGGGCGAATTTCGTCCCCATCGCTGTACCTGTTTTCTGAAGGAAAAAATCTCCTTCAAACAGAAAAAAATTACTCTTTAAAATGAAATCAATCGCATTCAAGATGAATGTTCTTTGTGTTAAATCTATATAACCAGTCTGTCTGAAATGATATTCAATAGCTGCTAGACCTAGATCATGCGGAATGCAGGTGTATAGAGATGAAACATCTAAAGTTACCCACATATATTCATCTTTCCAGGTACATTGTGAGAGCTGTGTTATAATGTCAGTTGAGTCTCTCACATAAGACTGAAGACAGGGGACAATGGGTTTTAAAATAACATCCACATATTCAGACAATTTTGACGTAAGTGACCCTATTCCGGACACTATTGGTCGTCCGGGGGGATCAATTAGGCTCTTGTGGATTTTGGGGAGGTGGTAAAATATTGCAATTTTTGGTTCTACCACCTTTAGAAATTCAAATTCTGATTTTTCCAAAACCCCCAAATCTCTTGCTTTACAGATCAGGTCGTCATATTGTTCTTTAAAAACCTTTGTTGGGTTTCTATTCAATTTCACATATGTGTCTGTGTCCCCTAGAAGTCTGTAGGCTTCTCTCAAATAGTCAGCTTTGTCCTGCAAAACTATTCCGCCTCCTTTGTCAGCTCCACGTATGACCAAAGAATGGTCATTTTTTAAATCATTCACTGCTTTCTTTTCCTGTAAACTCATATTGTGATTTACATGCGATTTTTTGTGCGTGCAAATCTGTTCTAGATCTTTTAATACGAGTTTATTAAACACTGGTATGAAATTACCCTGTGCTTGTACTGGATAAAACGTGGAGTTTGGCCTTAGACCTGTATGGTTAACTTTTAGGTCCTTAGATTCAACTTCTAGGTCTTCTAATATCTGGATAAGATTTTGTGTGTTCTCTATATCAATCTCTAAATCTTCTGCAAGTATTAAAGGTGTGTCTGAGATCAGAGATTCATCACAAACATTTGGTGATTCATTTTCTACACAAACAGACTTGTTTGAATTTTTCACATGAAATATTTTGAGGGTTAGTTTTCTTGAGAATTTTTCAAGATCTATAAACAGCTCAAAATCTTTTGGATGATTAGTGGGTGCAAATGACAAGCCCCTCTCTAGGATTCTTGTCTCAGTCTCTGTTAGGATTTTCTTACTAATGTTGAAAATCTTTTGACTATTCTCTTTCATTATTGCCATTCTCTCTCTTTTAGCCTTTTTGAGTTGGAGTCCCACTCCTCCTCTACATCCTCTTCTCTTTCTCCTCTTTTGGGGTTTCTCCCCATCGGGGAGTTGCACACCCCTAAAAAAGAAGAGGAAGAGGGGTGGTTGGATGATGGTTCTTGATAGTCATTTCTATTACTTTTTATTTCTCTGTTCCCTACGTTTCCCAAATTTTGCCAATGAGGTAATCTGGGTCTTGCACCCATATCATCATATTCTCTAAAGTCTCTTGTATTAGCATTATAGTAATTATTATTACCCTTATTTTTATTTGGGTGTTGGTATATCCTATCTTGATTATTCCCTTTTGGTTCCATCCTATTGTGCCCTCCTTCAAAATCCCTATACTCTCTGTTTGAAAATCTCCGCCCTCCAAAGTTTTGTTTTGGGGTCCCCTTATTCTGAAAATATTGATTGTGTGTACCTTTATTTTTGTTTTTGTTGTTATTGTTATGATAGTAGTTACTATTATGACCATTCTGTTTGGCATGTTCTCTAAACCCTTCTTTTGGACCAATGTTTCTATTTTCACCTTGCTTAGGGGGATCCCTTGAATTGCTGTTTGCACTTTTATTATTTTGTATTTTTCTATTTTTGGTGTTCGTGTTAAACCTGGGTTGACCATTTACATGAAAGCGTCTTGATTTTTCCTCATTAGGAGTTGCTTCACTAATTTCAGTTTCCTGTTCTCTATCTTCCTTGGCTGTATTAGCTGCCAGGAAAGCATTGTTTAATTTCTTTTTCTTAATTTTTATGACTTCATTTTCAAAAGCGGCTATAGATTGCCTATTTCTTTCATCTAAGTCATTAAAATGTTCATTTGTACCACATTTTTCTAAATCCCCTTCAATATATTTTATTTGGTCTGTCAAAAGTTTAACTTTTTTGTCTCTATATTTTATGGCAATATCTATTAATTTGTTTGAACATTCTCCCAATGCTTCTTCCCACTCAGTGTGTAGTTCCACTTCTTCCAATTCAAAAATGCAAGTCTTAGACATTTTTAACCCATTCGGCACTAAATTGTTTTCTTTATAATTTTCAAGTGCTATTAGGTCATACCAATGTCTGACTTGCATTTTTGACAATTTTTCTAATTTTTTAAAAAGCGATTCAGGATTAATATGATCCTCTGGATCGCCAGAGAAATTAGTGGATAAAATTCTACTTCTGTTAGTGGTACTAAAATATCTTCCATATTTGACTGACATGATGTTTAAAACCTTAATAGGTAGAAAACCAATATGGTATGTGAATACCTTTAACAAATGTAGAGGTTAAAACACACTTAAATAATAGTATTTATAAAAAATTGTTTCACGAATATGGTTAAAAGACCGATGTGAACAAGATAGCAATTAAATGCAATAGTAAATGCTTTTATAATTTAAAATTTAAAAGACCAGGGGGCAGCTATTTACCAGAAAATATACAATACCCTAGGGAAAAGTATATATAAATAGACAAATAATACAACACACTAAACAGCGCCCCACATAAAAAAGGATATATGATGTATAAATTGCATTCAAATGATGTTTCCAAAGATTCAATTTACATAGTAGAGGTTGCTGCCACCACAATACACGGTTTCTGGAACCGGATCCACTAAAAGATAAAGAAAAGAACAGAGGCAGGGCGCATCCCCTCTAAGTGTAATATGTTTTTAACAGGCACAAATTTATTAAAATATACAATTTCAAACTCACACATTCAAACCTCAAACATGTGAGGTATGTTCAGGCACTGGGAGAACAACTTTCTGGGTCTCTCAAGGCAAATCTGTAGCAATGTATTTGATACAGCTCACTCGGTCTGGAGGTTTTAGATGTTAGTTCCTCACTAGTGATGTCCAGTAAACAGAGACTCCTACAGTCCCAAACTTGTCCCCAGAAGGGATTAAAAGTGTTCAAAAACACACCAACAGTTAATCGTTCTGTTCAAAGTATATGTAAATACAGTTACCACCACGCTCAGTCTTCTGAACAGCTGAGGCCCAAGAAAAAAGCCGGCTTGCTTGCGGTTGCGATAGCTGAAACGGCTGACGTGGTGACGTGATGCGCTGGGCGTGGCCTTTACTGGGAGCTAGAATATTTTTCAAATTGTCATTTTTTTTAAAAATGATATGTGGTCTCTCAGTTAAAACTTCTTTTAAAATCGGATCTTGTAGTAAAACTGGCCAATGTTTTCTAAAAGATTTTTCAATTTGTCTAGAGGCTCTATTGTATTTGGTTATGAACAGGGGTTGATCTTTCATTTCCTTAGTCTTTCTGGGATTTCTGTCTTTTTTTGTTACTAGAAGGGTGTTTCTTTCTATTTTCTTGGCTCTAGTATACGCATCTGATATTACTATAGGGTCATATCCTTTGCTTATGAATCTCTTCTTAAGTGTTTCTGATTCTTTCTCAAAAGTTGTTAGATCTGTACAATTTCTCCGAACCCGTTGAAATTGCCCAAACGGTATATTTCGGATCCATTTGGGGTGATGTCCACTAGTAGCATGTAAATATGCATTAGTGTCAGTCTGTTTTCTGAAAAGGCTAGTGATGATTTTATCTCCTCTATGGGACAATGTTAGGTCCAGGAAAGTTATATTATCACCATTATGTGATTCAGTGAATTTTAAATTTAAAAAATTCTGATTTACATGTCTGACTAGCCCTGCTACTTCTTCTGATGTGCCATTCCAAATTACGAGGACATCATCAATGAAGCGAAACCACTTGACAATCTTATCTTTAAAGGGATTATTCGTATAAATATACGAATCCTCCCACCACCCCTTGTACAGATTCGCGAAATTAGGGGCGAATTTCGTCCCCATCACTGTACCTGTTTTCTGAAGGAAAAAATCTCCTTCAAACAGAAAAAAATTACTCTTTAAAATGAAATCAATCGCATTCAAGATGAATGTTCTTTGTGTTAAATCTATATAACCAGTCTGTCTGAAATGATATTCAATAGCTGCTAGACCTAGATCATGCGGAATGCAGGTGTATAGAGATGAAACATCTAAAGTTACCCACATATATTCATCTTTCCAGGTACATTGTGAGAGCTGTGTTATAATGTCAGTTGAGTCTCTCACATAAGACTGAAGACAGGGGACAATGGGTTTTAAAATAACATCCACATATTCAGACAATGTTGGTAAAATATTGCAATTTTTGGTTCTACCACCTTTAGAAATTCAAATTCTGATTTTTCCAAAACCCCCAAATTCTCAAGAAAACTAACCCTCAAAAGATTTCATGTGAAAAATTCAAACAAGTCTGTTTGTGTAGAAAATGAATCACCAAATGTTTGTGATGAATCTCTGATCTCAGACACACCTTTAATACTTGCAGAAGATTTAGAGATTGATATAGAGAACACACAAAATCTTATCCAGATATTAGAAGACCTAGAAGTTGAATCTAAGGACCTAAAAGTTAACCATACAGGTCTAAGGCCAAACTCCACGTTTTATCCAGTACAAGCACAGGGTAATTTCATACCAGTGTTTAATAAACTCGTATTAAAAGATCTAGAACAGATTTGCACGCACAAAAAATCGCATGTAAATCACAATATGAGTTTACAGGAAAAGAAAGCAGTGAATGATTTAAAAAATGACCATTCTTTGGTCATACGTGGAGCTGACAAAGGAGGCGGAATAGTTTTGCAGGACAAAGCTGACTATTTGAGAGAAGCCTACAGACTTCTAGGGGACACAGACACATATGTGAAATTGAATAGAAATCCAACAAAGGTTTTTAAAGAACAATATGACGACCTGATCTGTAAAGCAAGAGATTTGGGGGTTTTGGAAAAATCAGAATTTGAATTTCTAAAGGTGGTAGAACCAAAAATTGCAATATTTTACCACCTCCCCAAAATCCACAAGAGCCTAATTGATCCCCCCGGACGACCAATAGTGTCCGGAATAGGGTCACTTACGTCAAAATTGTCTGAATATGTGGATGTTATTTTAAAACCCATTGTCCCCTGTCTTCAGTCTTATGTGAGAGACTCAACTGACATTATAACACAGCTCTCACAATGTACCTGGAAAGATGAATATATGTGGGTAACTTTAGATGTTTCATCTCTATACACCTGCATTCCGCATGATCTAGGTCTAGCAGCTATTGAATATCATTTCAGACAGACTGGTTATATAGATTTAACACAAAGAACATTCATCTTGAATGCGATTGATTTCATTTTAAAGAGTAATTTTTTTCTGTTTGAAGGAGATTTTTTTCCTTCAGAAAACAGGTACAGCGATGGGGACGAAATTCGCCCCTAATTTCGCGAATCTGTACATGGGGTGGTGGGAGGATTCGTATATTTATACGAATAATCCCTTTAAAGATAAGATTGTCAAGTGGTTTCGCTTCATTGATGATGTCCTCGTAATTTGGAATGGCACATCAGAAGAAGTAGCAGGGCTAGTCAGACATGTAAATCAGAATTTTTTAAATTTAAAATTCACTGAATCACATAATGGTGATAATATAACTTTCCTGGACCTAACATTGTCCCATAGAGGAGATAAAATCATCACTAGCCTTTTCAGAAAACAGACTGACACTAATGCATATTTACATGCTACTAGTGGACATCACCCCAAATGGATCCGAAATATACCGTTTGGGCAATTTCAACGGGTTCGGAGAAATTGTACAGATCTAACAACTTTTGAGAAAGAATCAGAAACACTTAAGAAGAGATTCATAAGCAAAGGATATAACCCTATAGTAATATCAGATGCGTATACTAGAGCCAAGAAAATAGAAAGAAACACCCTTCTAGTAACAAAAAAAGACAGAAATCCCGGAAAGACTAAGGAAATGAAAGATCAACCCCTGTTCATAACCAAATACAATAGAGCCTCTAGACAAATTGAAAAATCTTTTAGAAAACATTGGCCAGTTTTACTACAAGATCCGATTTTAAAAGAAGTTTTAACTGAGAGACCACATATCATTTTTAAAAAAAATGACAATTTGAAAAATATTCTAGCTCCCAGTAAAGGCCACGCCCACCGCATCACGTCACCACGTCAGCCGTTTCAGCTATCGCAACCGCAAGCAAGCCGGCTTTTTTCTTGCGCCTCAGCTGTTCAGAAGACTGAGCGTGGTGGTAACTGTATTTACATATACTTTGAACAGAACGATTAACTGTTGGTGTGTTTTTTGAACACTTTTAATCCCTTCTGGGGACAAGTTTGGGACCGTAGGAGTCTCTGTTTACTGGACATCACTAGTGAGGAACTAACATCTAAAACCTCCAGACCGAGTGAGCTGTATCAAATACATTGCTACAGATTTGCCTTGAGAGACCCAGAAAGTTGTTCTCCCAGTGCCTGAACATACCTCACATGTTTGAGGTTTGAATGTGTGAGTTTGAAATGGTATATTTTAATACATTTGTGCCTGTTAAAAACATATTACACTTAGAGGGGATGCGCCCTGCCTCTGTTCTTTTCTTTATCTTTTAGTTGATCCGGTTCCAGAAACCGTGTATTGTGGTGGCAGCAACCTCTACTATGTAAATTGAATCTTTGGAAACATCATTTGAATGCAATTTATACATCATATATCCTTTTTTATGTGGGGCGCTGTTTAGTGTGTTGTATTACATGAGTATGTTGCTCTAGTTTCAATGTTATTTCATATTTTTCTGTTTGGATGGCAGCATTATGAAGGTGAAAAAGGTCAGTGATTACTGTGTTTTACTATTAAATATTAGAGAATTAAGAATTTTCTATCCTAAGTAACAAAAAGAATGCTGTGTTGAACATTATGTGAAATATTGGGTTATTCTGGATGTGATTCCTAAGAACATTTACAAATCAAATGTATTTTGAAAGTGCAGTTAAACATTGACATAAAGCTGACATTTATAATTGCATTGTAGCTACAAAAAGGGATCCTAGCAAATGACTGAACTCATTTCAATGTATTTTTAAAGTACAAAGTTACACAGTGACATAAAGCAATGAAATTTATAAAGGCATTTTATCTCCAAAAAGGGATACTAGCAACTGACTTAAAAACATGACTATCAAACATTATCCTAATGATTTACCTTATAAGCCTCAACGATGCTGCCATCCAAACCAAATCAGAATTCATATAATGCCGATGTAAATTTGCATGTGTTTTGGATAATTGATTGATAGCCTAATCTGTATTGTGTGTAATTAAATAATAGCCTCTTTTGTATTGTGTATAATTAATTGATAGCATTATTGATGTGCATTGTTTAGAATATTTTGCTATCCTTTGTGTTCATGTGTTTTTCATTTTCAAAATTATAACATTTGCTGTGCAGTGTTTTCATTCTTTTCCTATCCTTTGTGTGCATGTGTTTTTCATTTTCAAAATTATAACATTTGCTGTACAGTGTTTTCATTCTTTTCCTATCCTTTGTGTGCATGTGTTTTTCATTTTCAAAATTATAACATTTGCTGTGCAGTGTTTTCATTCTTTTCCTATCCTTTGTGTTCATGTGTTTTTCATTTTCAAAATTATAACATTTGCTGTACAGTGTTTTCATTCTTTTGCTATCCTTTGTGTGCATGTGTTTTTCATTTTCAAAATTATAACATTTGCTGTGCAGTGTTTTCATTCTTTTCCTATCCTTTGTGTGCATGTGTTTTTCATTTTCAAAATTATAACATTTGCTGTACAGTGTTTTCATTCTTTTCCTATCCTTTGTGTGCATGTGTTTTTCATTTTCAAAATTATAACATTTGCTGTGCAGTGTTTTCATTCTTTTGCTATCCTTTGTGTGCATGTGTTTTTCAGTTCCATAAAGTGTAACAAGTTGCAAAAAAAAATAAAATATTTTCCATTGTTTTATTAGGTGACATGATCGACTCGAGCCCATTGACTACTATAGGATCCGCGACCTCTGAGGTGGCGCATTGAAAATGAGGTACGCTGCGTCGGATAAGACGCGAGCGTAAGTGGTCATTTTTTGATAACTATCAGAAAGCTTCTAACTGTGTTGAATAGCAGGGCGAAAGCATTGGAATCCGCAAGTTTTCCAGAGGTTTTCTATTCGAATTGATCTGTGTCGAATTGAGAGCGCCGAATCGTATATTACGTCACCAAAAATCAACTTCGGCCGATTTAGACACTTTGATAACTGAGGCGAAGCCAGTTCGCGACGTGTACGACGCGGATTTTCTGCGGATTTCAAGTAGACCTTTTGATAACTACCCCCCTTCATGTCCACATGGACTGAATGTGAACCTTGACTGGCACTGCTTTTTATGATTAAAGGTGCTGACTTTGATAATCTCTGCTGAACAGACCTGTACAATAGATGGACTTGGCACACTAGTATAACAGGACCTGTGAGAGTCGATGATCCATCCAGTATTCTGATCTTGTTCTTTCATTGTCTTTTTCATTCTCTTTAGCTTCTTCTTTTTTTTTTTCCTTTTTTCTTTTTCTTTTTCCTTTCCGTTCTTGTTTTATTATTTTTACTCTTTTCTTTCTCCAGTCCTCTTGCTTTCCTGTCTTATTTTTCTATAAGTATTTGTTTACTTTTTCTTCACATGTGTTTTTCCTCCTTTTTCACTTTTCCCGTTTCTATAGATGCTTTTTCCCCCTCCCCCCCCCTTTTCCTTATTTGTTGTGCACTCCAATTTTCTTACGCCTAGATTTAGAGTTTTGCGTTAGAAGGGGTGCGTTAGCTACGCGTGTTTTTTTCCCCCACACCTTTTAAACAACGCTGGTATTGAGAGTTCTCTGAAGGGCTGCGTTAGGCTCCAAAAAGGGAGCGTACAGGCATATATACCGCCACTTCAACTCTCAATACCAGCGTTGCTTACGGACGCGGCCAGCTTAAAAATGTGCTCGTGCACGATTCCCCCATAGGAAACAATGGGGCAGTTTGAGCTGAAAAAAACCTAACACCTGCAAAAAAGCAGCGTTCAGCTCCTAACGCAGCCCCATTGTTTCCAATGGGGAAACACTTCCTATGTCTGCACCTAACACCCTAACATGTACCCCGAGTCTAAACACCCCTAACCTTACACTTATTAACCCCTAATCGGCCGCCCCCGCTATCACTGACCCCTGCATTTTATTATTAACCCCTAATCTTCCACTCTGTACACTGCTGCAACCTACATTATAGCTATGTACCCCTAATCTGCTGCCCCTAACATCGCCGAACCCTATATTATATTTATTAACCCCTAATCTGCTGCCCCCAACGTCGCCGCTACCTTACCTACATTATTAACCCCTAATCTGCCGACCGGACCTTGCCGCTGCTCTAATAAATGTTTTAACCCCTAAAGCTAAGTCTAACCCTAACCCTAACACCCCCCTAAGTTAAATATAATTTAAATGAAATAAAATAAATCTTATTAAATAAATTATTCCTATTTAAAGCTAAATACTTACCTGTAAAATAAACCCTAATGTAGCTACAATATAAATAATAATTACATTGTAGCTATTTTAGGATTTATATTTATTTTACATGCAACTTTGTATTTATTTTAACCAGGTACAATAGCTATTAAATAGTTATTTGCTATTTAATAGCTACCTAGTTGAAATAATTACAAAATTACCTGTAAAATAAATCCTAACCTAAGTTACAATTAAACCTAACACTACACTATCAATAAATTAATTAAATAAACTACCTACAATTATCTACAATTAAATAAACTATACTAAATTACAAAAAAAAATAAACACTAAATTACAAAAAATAAAAAAAGATTACAAGAATTTTAAACTAATTACACCTACTCTAAGCCCCCTAAAAAAATAACAAAGCCCCCCAAAATAAAAAAAAATGCCCTACCCTATGTTCCGATCAGCCAATAGAATGCAAGCTCAATCTGATTGGCTGATTGGATCAGCCAATCGGATTGAACTTGAATCTGTTTGGCTGATTCAATCAGCCAATCAGATTTTTCCTACCTTAATTCCGATTGGCTGATAGAATCCTATCAGCCAATCGGAATTCGAGGGACGCCATCTTGGATGACGTCACTTAAAGGAACCTTCATTCGTCGGGAGTCGCCGGAAGAAGAGGATGGATCCGCGTCGGCTGCTTCAAGATGGTCCCGCTCCGCGCAGGATGGATGAAGATAGAAGACGCCGCCTGGATGAAGATGTCTACCGGTCCGGATGTCCTCTTCTTGCCGGATAGGATGAAGACTTCGGAGCCTCTTCTGGACCTCTTCTTGCCGGATAGGATGAAGATTTCGGACCCTCTTCTGGACGGATCGGTGATACCCGGCGTGGTGAAGATAAGGTAGGGAGATATTCAGGGGCTTAGTGTTAGGTTTTTTAAGGGGGGTTTGGGTTAGATTAGGGGTATGTGGGTGGTGGGTTGTAATGTAGGGGGGGTATTGTATGTTTTTTTAAAATGCAAAAGAGCTGTTTAGTTTGGGGCATGCCCCGCAAAAGGCCCTTTTAAGTTCTGGTACGGTAAAAGAGCTGTTAACTTTTTATTTTAGAATAGGGTAGCGCATTTCTTTATTTTGCGGGGCTTTGTTATTTTTTTAGGGGGCTTAGAGTAGATGTAATTAGTTTAAAATTCTTGTAATCTTTTTTTATTTTTTTGTAATTTAGTGTTTGTTTTTTTTGTAATTTAGTTTAGTTGATTTAATTGTAGATAATTGTAGGTAGTTTATTTAATTAATTTATTGATAGTGTAGTGTTTAATTGTAACTTAGGTTAGGATTTATTTTACAGGTAATTTTGTAATTATTTTAACTAGGTAGCTATTAAATAGTTATTAACTATTTAATAGCTATTGTACCTGGTTAAAATAAATACAAAGTTGCCTGTAAAATAAATATAAATCCTAAAATAGCTACAATATAATTATTAGTTATATTGTAGCTATATTAGGGTTTATTTTACAGGTAAGTATTTAGCTTTAAATAGGATAAATTTATTAAATAAGATTTATTTTATTTCGTTAGATTTAAATTATATTTACCTTAGGGGGGGTGTTAGGGTTAGACTTAGCTTTAGGGGTTAATACATTTATTATAGTAGCGGCGTGGTCCGGTTGGCAGATTAGGGGTTAATACTTTAAGTAAGGTGTCGGCGATGTTAGGGAGGGAAGATTAGGGGTTAATACTATTTATTTTAGGGTTTTTGAGGCGGGAGTGAGGCGGTTTAGGGGTTAATACATTTATTATAGTGGCGGCGAGGTCCGGTCGGCAGATTAGGGGTTAATAAGTGTAGGTAGGTAGCGGCAATATTGGGGGGGCAGATTAGGGGTTAATAAATATTATGTAGGTGTCGGCGATGTTAGGGGCAGCAGATTAGGGGTACATAGGGATAATGTAGGTTGCGGCGGTGTGCGGTCGGCAGATTAGAGGTAAAAATTTTTAATTATAGTGGCGGCGATGTGGGGGGACCTCGGTTTAGGGGTACATAGGTATATTATGGGTGTTAGTGTACTTTAGAGCACAGTAGTTAAGAGCTTTATGAACCGGCGTTAGCCCATAAAGCTCTTAACTCCTGACTTTTTCTGCGGCTGGAGTTTTGTCGTTAGAGTTCTACCGCTCACTTCAGCCAAGACTCTAAATACCAGCGTTAGAAAGATCCCATTGAAAAGATAGGATACGCAATTGCAGTGGAGGCTCCTCCATGTGTGCACATTCGCACGTGCCCCCCTGTGATGCTGAGAGGAAAAAAAAATATATTTAATAAAATATAATTTTTCCAATATCCCCCTATTGAAAAAATTATATTTTATTTTTAACCCCCAAATATCAAATTCTGATTTTATTTTTATAATAAAAATTCTGATTTTATTTTTATAATAAACAAAAAAAAATTCAGTGTCACTGTGTCTGTCTGTTATCTATGTTATTTTGTCCCTTATCGCACGTGCGGTTAGAGCCCTATCATGCCTGTCAGTGATTTCTAACTTGTTCACTGCAGGCATCAACCAGGCTGTATACATTGCCTTATCGCACAGGCTGAACTGTGCGAGAGTGGGGAGGGACAAGTTCAGCCTGTGCCCTGATAGGCTGCACGTAAACGTCAGAGAGTGGGGAGGCGGGTCAGGGACAACTTGTCAACAACAAGATGCTGCTTATGACGAGCCGAGGTAATCCGATACCCGCCGAGATCTTCCGACAAGTGTTCCAGCCTGTGGATAGGCTGCGCCTGCACGCCACTTTGCCGGGTACGTGTCGTGACGTCACAACAGCTCCTCCCCCGCATCAACGGCGCGAAAACTTCATATTTGAGTTTGCTGTTGAGCGGAGAGGAGTGTGTTGTGACTCACAGTGTCTCAGTCGAATTTCTACAGAGTTGTTAAGCCTGAGCTAATAATCGATCTCTACTAGCTAGTAGCTACTAATAGCAGCCAGTGTGTTACTGACTTTGACTAGTCTTTACCTACCTAGTTAGTTTAGATAGTTAGTTCTTAAAATCCAATACTTTTTATACTGAATATTGTAGCCTAGAGTAGAGGCCCCCTAGACAGCTAAGACAGAGCGGCTTGCTTGCCTGATTGCCTCCCTTGCCTAGGAGAGAGAGCTCAGAGAGGGAGTGGAGGCTGCTGCTGAGCCGGAGCAATATATCTTTTGCTGTAATATTATTAACAATTAAGTTTTGGGCAGAATTTATTGTTAACCTGCTGAGAGCCTGAGACTGCAGAAATTAATAATTAATTAGTATATATATATATTTAATTTTCTGAGAGAGGATCCCATTCCTAATCCTTAGTTCTTAGTTTCTTGCCTGGCTGGGGCCCTGTCCCTGCCCTGATAATTTTCTATTTTGTCAATTGTCAGACAGAGAGTGCTCAGACTCAGTTTATCAGAGTGACAGACAGTGACACTGACTCAGTACTCAGTTTGTTTAAGTTAAAGAAGTTTAATTTGTTGAATTAGCAGCAAGCAGGTCATTAATTAATTTGCAGATTGCAAACTTGTAAAAAAATAAAAAAGTTTTTTTTTTTCTCAAAAAAGCAGTTAACTGCTGCCTGTGTTGCTATATTAACTATAATTTTATTATACATTTTATTATAAATTTAAATATAATTTATAATTTTTTATTAGTTATATTAGAGTCTCATAGTTTGTAAAACAATTATATATTTTATAACAGCTTCACAGCTACTTACCTACAGTCCTACAAGTTATATATTTTAGAACAACCGCAAAACTATTTGCCTACTAGTTTTAGACTGTAGTTGACCTTGCCCGTTGACGGCTGTCACGGCTGCTGCTGCCTGCTGTAATAATACTATTTAAAACTCTATTTTAGTTTAGAATTATTATCAGATTGCAGAGAGTCTCATAGTTTGTAAAACAATTATATATTTTATAACAGCTTCACAGCTACTTACCTACAGTCCTACAAGTTATATATATTTGAGAACAACCGCATAACTACTTGCCTACTAGTTTTAGACTGTAGTTGACCTTGCCCGTTGACGGCTGTCACGGCTGCTGCTGCCTGCTGTAATAATACTATTTAAAACACTATTTTAGTTTAGAATTATTATCAGATTGCAGAGAGTCTCATAGTTTGTAAAACAATTATATATTTTATAACAGCTTCACAGCTACTTACCTACAGTCCTACAAGTTATATATTTTAGAACAACTGCAAAACTATTTGCCTACTAGTTTTAGACTGTAGTTGACCTTGCCCGTTGACGGCTGTCACGGCCACTGCTGCCTGCTGTAATAATACTATTTAAAACACTATTTTAGTTTAGAATTATTATCAGATTGCAGAGAGTCTCATAGTTTGTAAAACAATTATATATTTTATAACATCTTCACAGCTACTTACCTACAAGTTGTATAATTTACAACAGCTGCAAAGCTAATTACCTACAAGTTATATATTTCCACCGCCGCCCGACCTCCGCCGCGCCCCCCGGGTCCCCCTCCTCCTGATACCAACCGTGAAACTACTTGCCTATTAAGTCAAGTTTTATATTTTATAACAGCAATACTACTTGTCTAAAGGTTATATATAGATTATAACAGCAAAACTACTTGTCTCAAAGTTATATATATATATCTATATTATAACAGCAAAACTACTAACCTACAAGTTATATATTTTATAAGAGCCGCAAGGCAATTTAACTAGTTAAAGTTATATATTTTATAACAGCAAAGGACTGTTCTTTGTGTGTAAACTAACAGTTAAGATGGCACTTAGTAAAATCAGTGTGTCTGAGCTAAAGCAATTACATTTTTCAACGTTACCCATGGAAAGAAAAATTGAAATTAAAATGCTCAGGCCAACACCTATGCTTAACCTTATCCAGGTGACAAAATGTAAAACTAGAGATTTCAAAAGAGAATTCAAACCCGAGGTATATGATAAATATCCATGGATTTGTGGCTGTGAATTATCTAACAGACTCTTTTGTTTTTATTGTCTCCTGTTTGCAAAACAAAGTGGTGAATCAAGCTGGGTGAGTTACGGTGTCGCCGATTTATCACATTTAAATCAAAAAATAAATAAACATAATTGTTCACAATCACATTTAAACTCCACATTAGAGTTTAATTTGCTAGGAAGGGTTGATATTCGACAACAACTTGACAGTGCATATCGTTTAAATATTAAAAAACATAATGAGCAAGTAACGAAAAATCGTTATGTTCTTTCGAAAATAATTAATTGTATTTTATTTTGCGGCGCATTTGAACTTGCACTTCGAGGACATGACGAACGCGATGATTCATTAAATCCAGGCATTTTCAGAGGTCTTATAAACTTCTCAGCAGAACTTGATGCATCTCTAAAAGAACATCTCGCTAGTGCCACTGTTTTTAAAGGAACGTCAAAAGAAATTCAAAACGATTTATTAGACTGTATGCTTACTGTTTGCCAGAACCAAATAAAAAAGGAAATCTCAAAAGCAAGTTTTGTAGCAGTGATAGCAGATGAAACTACTGATGTTTCATCTGCCTTCCAATTGGTTGTTGTTTTTACATACATTATAGGTAACGGACAACCGGTTGAGAGATTCTGGGAATTCACTAATCCAGCTGGACATGATGCAGAATCTTTAGCTACGTGTATTCAAGCTACTTTGGAAAAAGTTATAGACAACCCAGAGAAACTGATATCGCAGAGTTACGACGGTGCAAGCGTGATGAGTGGTCAGCATGCAGGTGTTCAGGCTATAATTAAACGTACCTACAAGAATGCACATTTTGTGCATTGCTATGCACATCAGCTCAATTTAATTGTCAGCCAAGCAAGCAGTCAAAATCAACAAGTTCGAGTATTTTTTTCAAATCTAAGTGACATTACTAACTTTTTTAGTAACTCGCCACAAAGGATAGCTATTCTAGATGAAACTGTTAGAAGAAGGATACCTCATGGTTCAGCCACCAGGTGGAATTTCAAGAGTCGAACCGTCAATACAGTTTTTGAAAACAAGGAACAGTTAATTGAATGCATGGAAAAAATAGAGTCAACATCGAAAAAAGAAATAGCTATAAATCAAGCAGGGGCTATTCGGCGTATGTTACAAGACTCGGTATTCGTGTTTTGGCTTACAGTTTTTCACAATATTATGCCACATGTAGATGTGTTATACAACCAACTTCAGAAAACACAAACAGATGCGGCACTTATTCGAAAACATATTAACACTTTCCAGCAGACAATGGAAAACGAAAGGAATAGAATGGACACAGTGACCATGACGATATCAGAAACAGAGGAAACATCTAGGAAAAGGAAGAGAGAAAATATTCACATTGCTCAGACTGTGGCAGCTAAAGAGATATGCGATGTTATCACAAATCAAGTAAAAGATAGATTTTCTTTTATAACTCACTACTCGGCTGTTTCTCTCCTCCAAGCGGAAAAATTTGCGGATTACGAGAAAAATTTTCCAAATCAGCTTCTTGAACAAACATCAGCGGTTTATCACACATTACAGAAAGATCGCCTGAAAACTGAACTAGGAGTAATTTACAGAAGACCAGATTTCCGAAATATGAATGGTGCCATCAGTCTTCTACAGTTTGTAATAGAAAATAACTTGGACAGTACTTTCTCGGAGACCTACAAACTGTTGCAAATTATTTCGACTATTCCCGTGACAACTGCTGAGGCTGAGAGATGTTTCTCAACTTTAAAACGAGTTAAGACATTTCTAAGGAGCACCATGACTGAGGAAAGACTGACTGCTCTAGCCATGCTCACAATTGAAAAACAATTGATCAATGACATGCCTACATTCACCGAAAATGTTATTGATTTATTTGCCTCAAAAAAAGACAGGCGGATTGACTTAATTTACAAAAATTGTACTTGAGTTATCAACATTCTGTTTTAATCTTTACCGTTGAAGTTAATTATTAAGCACTAGTGTAATAGAAATAATCTTCTTTTGTAGAAAGTAAAATGTTGGTGTATTTATATAAATGTTGCCACGGCCTTTGGCTGCATTGCCTAATATCGAACACTGGGGGCTAGGGCAACAATAATTGAGATGTGGTTTTATTTCTCTATAAAGTGGAAGGTTCTTTAAATCCAGGAATATATATATTTTCATAAATGTACATTCAAGATACTTATTATTTCGCAGCTTTGATTAATCATTTGGTTAATATATATGTTATTATATAATTTAACTGAGCATGTATATTTTAAGACTAGACATGAGTATACTGAAGAGTATGGATTCTTGTATATTAATGTAAATATTAGACATGGTCATAATATTAAATATTATAAATATATATATAAATATATATATATATATATACTTACTACTGATAATATCTTAAGAGATTAACTTAATAGTCATTTTGCAAACAGGATCTTGTTTTTATTGTCTCCTGTTTGAAAAACAAAGTGGTGATTCAAGTTGGGTGAGTTATGGTGTCGCCGATTTATCACATTTAACTCCAAAAATATAAATAATTGCTACCAATCACATTTATACTCCCCATTAGAGTTTAATTTGCTATGAAGGATTGATATTCGCCAACAACTTATCAGTGCATATTGTTTGAATGTTAAAAAACACAATGATCAAGTAACCACAAATCGTTATGTTCTTTCCAAAATTATGAATTGTATTCTATTTTCCGGCGCATTTGAGCTTTCACTTCGAGGACATGATGAACGCGATGATTCATTACATATTGGGAGACTTAAAAGGATTGTAATTTAATACTTAGTATGATAATAATAATCAGCTATACTATTAACTATTTGAAATCAATTGATTAATCATTTCATATTCTGATATTACATTGCATTTAATTAGAATTCTGTAGTGATTAATTTATTGTAACAATATTTATATTTCCTTATTATCCCACTTTAATATAAATATATTCCATATTTGAAGTCATTGCTTAATAAAGTATAGGAGTATATAAAACTATATGAAAATTAGGTACAAGTCATTTCATATGAAATTTTGTCTTCTATATGCTTGCATCGATTCTGACCTAGAAAACCTTTCCAGACGTATATGTGGATTCACACCTTCAAAAGTATTGTTAGTCTCATCATTTGTATATCATACAAGGGATAATTACTTAATTTCCTGAAGATTGAGCATATCTGAACTAAAGTACAGAATTGTTTCTCTGTCACCCCAGAGAGGTAACATGGTTATCTTGTTTGTAGAGATCTAATCTCATTAAGCGATGAAGTAAAGAATCTTTTGAAGCTTAAACTTTAACAAATGGTCCTTTTGTATATTTTTTAGATATCGTGCCTGTGAGCTGTATTGGAGCATAGTATTTATATATAATTGATGTTACATTTCATAAAAATATATTTCATATCTGAGTACATTACTTTAATACAGTTTGAGTGCATGAAATCATATACAGTTGTATGCAAAAGTTTAGGCACCTCTGACAATTTCCAGGATTTTCAGTTATAAATAATTGGCTGTTTGGATCAGTAATTTCATTTTGATCTATCAAATAAATGAAGGACACAGTAAAAATTCAGTAGTGAAATTAGGTTTATTGGATTAACAGAAAATGTGCAATATGCATCAAAACAAAATTAGACAGGTACATACATTTGTGCACCCTTGTTATTTTGTTGCTTTGAATACCTGTAACTACCTAGCACTGATTAATTGGAAGAAAAAATTGGTTTGGTGAGCCCATTAAGCCTTAAACTTCATAGACAGGTGTATCCAATCATGAGAAAAGGTTTTCAGGTGGCCAATTGCAAGTTGTTCTCTATGACTCTCCTCTGAAGAGTGGCAACATGGGGGCCACAAAACAACTCTCAAATTACCTAAAAACAAAGATTGTTCAACATCATGGTTTAGAGGAAGGCTACAAAAAGCTATTGCATAGATTTAAGATGTCAGTGTCCACTGTGAGGAACATAGTCAGCATGGTGAGGATATGGAAGACCACAGGCACAGTTCTTGTTAAGGCCAGAAGTGGCAGGCCAAGTAAAATATAGGATAGGCAAAGGATGATAAGAACGGTCAAAAACAGCCCACAGACCACCTCCAAAGACCTGTACTACTGGGAATATTGTTGAGGGTCTCATGGATTCCACTCAATATCAGCAGATACTTGAGAATAATGTTGAGGAATCAGTCACAAACTTCAGTTGAAGTTACCCCCAGGCCGGGGCTGGATATTTCAAGAAGAAGATGACCAAAAACACTGCTGGTTCAAATGGGTGGGGCCATTTCATGGGCATGACTTTTACAAAGGGGTGTGGCTTTTAAAAATGGGTGTGGCTTGTCAAAAGGGGCGTGGTTTTTAAAAAGGGGCGTGTTTTTTCAAAGGGGCGTGGCTTTCTAAAAGGGGCAGGGTCTTGTGCACCCCCATCCTAAAAATTCACCAGCCGCCACTGCGCAATTGGCGTAAGGGGATCTGCGGTATGGAAAAGTCGCGGCTGGAAAGTGAGCGTTAGACCCTTTCCTGGCTGACTCTAAAAACCAGCGGGTGGCCAAAACCAGCGTTAGGACCCCTTAACGCTGGTTTGGACGGCTAACGCAGAACTCTAAATCTAGGCGTTATTCTTTTATTTTACTTTACTTCATTATTTTATTTTATTTTATTCTATTTTATTTATGTATTTTATTTCCATTTTTTATTTTAATTTTTATGTTATATTAGCTTATTTTCAGTTTATGCATGTATTATGTTCCACTGTTTTATGTTATGTTATGTGTTCTTTCTCTATTCTTGACATGCTTTATTTATTTATGACATTCTTTTGACACCAGCAGTTATCCAGCCCTGCTTTATCTAGCTATGTTGGGCATACTCTATCTATGCACTTATTTGAGGTGCATTTTTTGGATCAACTCGTAATGTTGTATTTCAAGACCGGGCTAGGACGTACAATAATATACAAGTTATGCTGTGAGTAGTAGGTGAACAAAGTTGTTCCATATTGGGGTGTGATTTCCCTTTAGTATACACTTGGTTGTCTGCCAGGGCGTCTGACCGGCCATAAGATTTTCTATTTGGTATAATGACTCGCCTTAGTTGTGTATTGTTGCCATGGCAACTTAGCACACTGTGAAGCTATGTCGGCTGGATGATGTCAACACATTGAGCCGGGTGTTGTGTGCGCCTCATACTGAGTGTTCGCCATTCTTATTATCAGGTACATTCTTATTATCCGATTCTTATTATCAGGTACTTAATCCACCTTTGTATATGGAATTACTATATGCATGCTTATATCTGTTTTGGATACTTTTAGAAGGTGGCTATGTTATCATATAAGGACTTAAACGAGATTGACCATGAATTAACCCTTGGTTTGCTGCAGCATACCTGAATACTTAATGCAGATTTGGTGTATTTTGTTAATGTGTGCTGTTCCGTTTGGAACGTGTTTTGCCCCAAGAGGGCTGCTTCATATTTTATCACAATTTGATAAGTGTCCATTAGGCTGGCTATACTAATGATCACAAGTGCACAATGTTGGAATGTATATACCGCACAACACTACACAATACACATCCATTAGGAATATGTGTTAGGGGACACAATGGTACTTGCAACACATGTAGTCTCTTACTTTGCACTTATAACACATGTATATTTTCATCATGTCACGTATATGAATATGTCTGGTATGTGCTCTCTTTGGATTTCACTATATGTTCTTGATATGTTTAACTATCATGCACTGTTTTATCATGAGCATCTGTTAACATTTGTATATTATATGTGAATTCACTCAGGAATTCTTTGTTGTTGAGTATCACTATGGTAACCATTTTGGTGCAATTTCACTGGGGGAGGGGTTTGTTTGGCTATATATTTCCAGTTGTTGTTGGTTTGTGTTTGTCTGAGGAAGGGGAGTGTGTCCCCAAAACATCACGCTTGTTCTAATAAACTTTGATTAAAAAGACCAGTGAGTGCCTTCCTTCACCTTGTGTACTTACCTGCTGGCACCCCTGCACTGATGAACTTTGGAAGTGAGAGTGCTCTCTATCATATTATATATATATATATATATATGGATTTATATTTTTGTATTTATATTTATAAGGTTATTTTACTTATTATCCTATGTGCTCATATTCACTCCACCATTAGTTCTGTTTAGTTGAGTGCCCCCTAGAGCTGGATACGCTATTTTTTCCAACAGCTTTTTGTAATTGTATCAAAATAACTACTCTGGATGGCACTCCCCTTGGTTCAGGGTTGATCCATTTTGAGTCAGCGCCCCTGACCCTGACTGTAGGAGTCCTTCATACAAAACAGCTGTAGTTTGAGGTCATTCATTCCCCAGCACAGCCTGTCATTTTTGGTCTTCCTTGTTTTCTGATACACAATCCACAGTTCGGCTCGGCTGAAAGACAACTATCCTCCTGGGGTACCTCCTGTTTCCACTCCTGCTTTGATTAAGTCACTCCTCTGCTCCAAGCAGCCGACGTGCTGCCACACCACCGTTCTTATGACTGCAAAATAGACCTCTTTCCCAGAGCCCCACTTCCTAAAGGGAGGACTTATCCACTCTACAAAGCTGAAAACAAATCCATGGAGGAGTACATTCAAGAGAACCTAGCTAAAGGTTTAATTTGTGCATCCTCCTCTCCTGCTGGGGCAGGCTTCTTTTTCGGCAGTAAGAAGGATGTTGGTCTCAGACCCTGCATTGACTACAGTGCTTTGAACAACATAACTACCAAGAATTACTATCCTATTCCATTGATCATCGAACTGTATGACTCCCTCCAGGATTCTCACTTCTTCACCAAGCTAGACTTACGTGGGGCATACAACCTGAATTGTATCTTCCCAGGCCACAAATGGAAGACCACCTTAAACACAAGATCAGGGCATTACGAATACCTCGTAATGCCCTTTGGGCTGTGTAACACTCCTGCAGTCTTCCAGGCATTTGTCAATGATGTCTTCCGTGACCTCCTCAACCACACTGTCATCGTCTATCTGGACGACATCCTTGTTTTCTCTTCCACTCTGGAGGACCATTATCAGCATGTGAGACAGGTACTTCAACGTCTCAGAGACAATTCTTTGGTAGCCAAGCTAGAAAATGTGAGTTTGACCAACTTCAGATCCAGTTCCTAAGCTATGTCATCTCGAAGGAGGGTTTTGCCAGGGATCCTGCTAAACTCACCGCAGTTTAATAATGGCTTCAACCTACTTCATTAAAGGAATTACAGAAATTCTTGGGGTTCTCCAATTATTACCGCAAGTTTATAAAGAACTTTTCTCAAACAGTCGCTCTACTCACTGAATTGACAAAATAGAACAAGGACTGCAAACATTGGCCTCCTGAAGCCATTAAGGCCTTCTCTTGTCTGAAAAAGGCTTTCTGTTCTGTGCTCCGCCATCCTGATCCTAACCTACAGTTCACTTTAGAGATTGATGCCTCCGAGATAGGGGCTGGAGCAGTTCTAACACAAAGTGATCCTTTGACTTCGAAGTCACACCCTGTAGCATTTTTCTCTAAACGCTTTAGTCCTGCAGAGAGAAATTACGATGTGGGTAATCATGAACTCTTAGCCATTAAGATGGCTTTGGCTGAATGACATCATTGGTTAGAAGGCACCGCTAATCCCATTCAGATTCTCACCGACCACAAGAATCTGACTTACCTAGAGACTGCTCATTGACTCAATCCTCGACAGGTCAGGTGGGCCTTGTTTTTTTTCGTGTTTTAACTTTGTAGTCTCTTATCTTCCTGGGACCAAGAACAAGAAGGTGGACGCCATTTCTTGTCAGTTCCCCCACTCAAGTGATTCCTCTGAATCTTCTATTGAACACAAAATACCTCCCTCCTGTGTGGTTTCTCAACTAAATACTACCCTTCTGCAAAGACTGCAATGTGCCCAGTCTAGTAAACCTCCTGGAGCCCCCATGGCCTCTGATATCCTCTTTGTATCTCTGAACCTACGCACCCCTGTGCTATCCTGTGCTCATGAAAGTAAACTCTCAGGACATCCTGGTTTGACTAGGATTTTAAAGCGTCTTTCCAAACATGTATGGTGGCCTACTATGAAGTCTGATGTTCAGGATTATGTGAAAGCCTGCACAACTTGTGCTGCCAACAAAACTCCCCGATCCTTGCCTTCTGGCTTGCTCCAACCATTGTCCATTCAAACAACAATGGACACACATAACTATGGACTTCATTGTGGACCTCCCACCTTCTGACCACCATACAGTTATCTGGGTTGCGGTGGATCGGTTCTCCAGATTTGTTAATTTTGTACCCTTAACGAAACTGCCATCGGCCCAGGAATTGTTGTCTCTTTTTCTATTGCATGTGGTACAACTTCATGGCATTCCTGTGAATATCCACAGAGCCTTTTGCAAGTTGATTGGAACCACTGTTTTCTTGTCTTCTGGCTACCATCCTCAGACCAATGGACTAACTGAGAGAGTAAACCAGGATCTCGAGGCCTACCTTAGAGCCTTTGTTAATTCTCTCCATACCGATTGGTCTGACTTGCTGCCCCTAGCCGAACTGGCAAGAAACACTCATTGACACTCTTCTCTACGAGCAGGGTATCAACCTTGTATCTTTCCTCTCTCTGCTCAGTACACTGGGGTTCCTGCTGCAGACTGACATGTTACTGAACTCACCACTCATTGGCGACGTATTCCCTCTCAGCTACGTTCAGCTGTCTCTAGATACAAGACGTATTTGGGTCTCTACTCAACATACCCTGTAACAAACTAGTGCCTAGGTTTATCGGTCCTTACAAAGTCCTGAAAAGACTGTCTCCTGTTGCCTACAAAGTGGCCTTGCCCAAAACCCTACACATACACCCAGTCTTCCACATCTCTCTACTCAAGCCTTACATCAAGAATAGATATACCCGACTTATAGCTCCTCCTCCTCCGTTCCTGGTCTATGGCGACCCTGAATATAAGTTTGCTAAGATCCTGGACTCCAGATACAGGTGCAGACAACTGCAGTATCTTGTACATTGGAAGGGTTATTCAGTGGTGGATCGTTCATGGGTTCCTCCCGTGATGTACATGCTCCATCTTTGGTCTCCAGATTCCATGTTGCTCATCCTTTGAAGCCGACTTTGGTTCCTGGAGGGAACCCTTGAGAGGGGGGCTATGTCACGTTGTGCTGCTCTAGCCATTGCTAGGGGATGCGGCATCTCCTTCCTTGCTCGTTGCCTAGGGCTGTGTCGGGTCCGGATGTGTGCAGCGCTGACTTCATCGCTGCACGCTCCTCTCTCTGATGCCGGTTTGGATTCCTGTGGCACGAATCCTGTGCCTATGTAAGTTGCTCAGTACGATCTATCACTGCCCAAGTATAGGTGTTACTTTGTGTGCTCCTGGGTGTGATAGATCGTTTTTACTCTGATTGATATACTGCTGCTGAACTCTGCTTGCCTGACTACTCTGCCTGTTAACCCCTAAATTGCTGGATTGATATACTGTTGCTGAACTCTGCTTGCCTGACTATTCTGCCTGTTAACCCCTAAATTGCTGGATTAATATACTGCTGCTGAACTCTGTTTGCCTGACTACTCTGCCTGTTAACCCCTAAATTGCTGGATTGATATACTGCTGCTGAACTCTGCTTGTCTGACCACTCTGCCTGCTTAACCCCTATTGTTCTGGATTGCCTCTCTGTTGCCAAACTCTGCCTGCCTGACCATTCTAGTGGTTTACCCTTGAACTGCTTTACCGTTGCCAAACCATGCTTGCCTAACCATTCATGTGGTTTACCCTTGGACTGCTTTTCCGTTGCCAAACCCTGCCTGCCTGACCATTCAAGTGGTTTAATTTTGGACTGCTTTGCCGTTGCCAGACCCTGCCAGCCTGACCCTTCTTGTGGTTTACCCCTGAACTGCCTTTCTCTGATTCCCTGCCTGTTGCCGCTGAAGACAATCCTGCCTGTGGTGAGTGCCATTTACCTCATCTTGCAAACTTTCTCTGCTCTGGGATATTCCCTATCATTCCGGCTCTAAACCGGGATAAGAAGACTACTGTCAAATCCTGCAGTGATGGAGTTCATGACAACTACTGGCCGAGTTTGGTCTGATAGTGGAATATCCTACGAGCATTACATAATTTATCTAAAGTTGTGTTAATGAATAGTAAATAGGTCAGGCACATTTTCCTTCTGTTTCAGGCATTTATACTATGAAGAATATTTATTACCTATGACATATTCATTTAATTTAAAACAATTTTTAGTAATTTGTATTGGGCTGATATATATATTATCCTAATGTACTAAATTCTAAAGCGCAGTAATATAAATAAATACCAATGCCAGTATACTGTACTTTGTGAATATGATAAATTATAATAATTCTTTTATATATTTTACAAATGTATTAAATCCTTTTAGTTAAGTATTAATTGATTATATATTATATATACTGTAGTTGACTAATATATTATAAAAGTGTCACCCATAATACTATACTATATTATATATACACAATGTGATCTAATATATGATTAGGGAATATTATTAAGAATTCATATTTATTATACCTTAGTGCAGTATTAAAACTACAGTAGTTATACATTGTACCTACATTGTACAATACAATAGGCATTGCTATCCCTGTAATTTATATTGGGTACCTAATATATATTGTAACAGACCACGCTTGTTCATGTGCATCTTCCAGTGATTGCACAGCCTTCTGGGCCAGGAACACACTTCACACATATGTTTTATAGGCATGTGGCCTGTTTATTTCTGGCAGCAAAATAACGTATAATTCAATAAATAAACAAAACATAAATAAGGTCCTTGCTCAACAAAACTAACTACTAACTAACTAACAACTAAACAAATTGTAGCTGACTATTATTGGGCAACTTGTCTGCTACCAACAAAATCACAACAGTAGCAACAGTGCTGAACAATTTTACCCGTTTCTCTCAGTTGCAGCAATACAGGTTCTGCCAACCCCTTATCTCTCTCTAACTGAGGATTTCCCCAGACTTTTAACCAAACCAGTATCTGTCACGATCCGTTCATCGCCGTGTCACCACAGCTCCCGGATCTCTCTGTGTTCCTGCCACGTTATGTTACCTAGTAACGTGACACTGCCTTCATGGACACGCCCTTTTTTTGTCGTCATGGCCTCCTCTCGTCACTGGCTTTAAATGCCGGTCGGAGTTTTCCTAGGGGCCCTTTGTCAGTTAATTTTCTGCTTGTGGCTCTGTAAGTTTGTCATCTCAGAATATTCATTTATTTTACTGCTGCCTGGATTTGACCCTTACCTTGCCTGACTACTCTACTGCCTGTTCCAAATAAACTTGTCTTCTGGATTCTGACCATTGCATGCCTGACCAATCTGCTGCCTTATCCTAAAAACCTGCTTATAGGGACATTGACCATTGCTTGCCTGACCAATCTGCTGCCTTATCCTAAAAACCTGATTAAAGGGACATTGACCATTGCTTGCCTGACCAATCTGCTGCCTTATCCTAAAAACCTACTTATAGGGACATTGACCATTGCCTGTCGGACCAATCTGCTGCCTTATCCTAAAAACCTGCTTAAAGGAACATTGACCATTTATTGTCTGACCACCCTCACTGCTTACCCTCAACCAGCATAAGTCTCTGTACCTGATTCTCTCCACTTCTCTGAGACTGTTTCGTGAACCTGCAACATCTGTGAGTACTCAGTTCTTATTTCTGCTTACTTATTGTCTTTTTTCTTTCCTGGACTGATTCTTTTCGGCTGACAGTATCAGGTGAGGCTAATCACCTTAATTACTCACACACAGACTCAGTGGAAAACCTGAACTGGATTGTTACAATTTACCTGTTAGTAAAATCGGCCCACTCTGCTCTTCTGAAAACTCAACCCTAGGAAATCCAAAATGCACTCATAGAACATAGTGCAAATACATTTGCAATATCTTTCCCTGGGCTATAAGCTTATTCAACTTCCAGGGTAGAAACTGGGTAAGATTCTTGGTTATAAGTATACACCATTCACTACCTTTGCATACACTCTATCACAATATATATATATATATATATATATATATATATATATATATATATATATATATTAGTGTGTTCTCAACAAAATAGTGGCATTAGGAAGTGAAGTAGTCAGTTGAGGGCAGTGTAATATTTTCTAATATTATATAATTACAATTATCCTAACTTTAGTGTAGATATAATCTAGATTTTATTAAAGACACAGAGACGAATATTTTGCATTATCCTTCAATTTACTGCTCAGGACAGCATTTAAAAGTACAGTTAAAACATCATATATTGGGGGGCGGAGCAAGCCACTACAAGGAAGAGACATGTTTTTTGGTAGCTCCTGCTCACAAAAAATAATATTGCAAAAATTTTAGAAATATAGCTAAATATGCCTTCCTCATTTATCTAGGATCATATATGTAAAGGTCTGGGCTTTCAGAACTTTCTATTTTCAAGCTTACAGCAGAGCAGGAGCTAAGACGCCATGCTCCTACATGAAAAGGCCCTGATCACATGAGGTACCGGCTCTCTATTTTCCCTCAGTATAGCGTGGCTTTCAGATTAACGACTCTGAGCAACTAACTATACCTCATAGCCACACCGCAGAACGCTTTGGGCCAACTGCATGGTATATATCTATCCATAGATCAGGGCCACGGAACCCCCCACTATCTATCTATCTACCTAACAGGACACTCAAGAAGATATTCTGACTATCCAGTTATTTTGTCTCTCTCTGCTAAGCACTCAGAGGACAGACTATTGGGTCGCATGACAACCGTAGCAACATGGGGTTGTTGGAAGGAGAGGAGTCTACTACCCTGCTTCACCTAGATAGCTACTATATGGATCTCAAGCAGGGTTTACTAGATCTCCTAGAGCTCGCTGAGCAACTCCCGCAGATCTCTCACCCTCCCCACAACTACGAGACGCAGCTAGAGGAACATGCATCTATCACAAAGCAGACCGACGGAGACCGGGACTTGAGTGAGTGCCAGGACTCTTCATCGGAGACAGACCTTATCTACACAAGCCCTAATGTGGACATCATTGTCTCTAGCTGTTGCTGGAACCCTTCGAGAGAGAGGCCTCTACTTTTTCCCTCACAGGAATCTTGACATCGCCATGGGATTTCTGCTTTGCTGGCCATGGAGGACAAGAGAGAGTGGCGTCATGCTCCCTAGCTGAGACGGAGAAGATGTCAAGCCTGATTGTGTTTGCTCCTAGAGCTGTCGCTCGTCCCTACCCGCTTCAGCTCTCTGTTATACAGACATACATGGGACGTATGGGCACTTCCCCCACTGTTGTGCTGACTTTTTTCAGGTTAGGAGTGGGCTAATCACTGACACTCAACATCGGACCTCAACTTCTTATCCCCACATATACCGCTGTTGTATTAGTTTGTACCGCTGCTTCTAAGTTAAATTTTCACTTTAGGCTTGTTTTGTCTACATATTGCATAGAGTCTTAGCAGTTCTCATAGTTATTTTTAGATTACGGAGCTCAAGGTTACCCTGGCCCTGATAAGGATATATAGAGAGATCTCTTTTCTTTTTTCTTTCTTTTTTTCACCACCCTTTCCCATCATGAGGTATTCCTTACACACTGATCTTATAAACCAAGTTCCCTTTCACCCCCCAACCACATTCCGTATCATACTGCTATAGTACTCCCATGGGGTAGATTCTAACCATTTGCTAACTGCCTTGATGAGGTTTTATTATTTATCTTTTTGTGGAATTAGCCTTATGAGTAGCTCATTTACTACATGGCCTTTAACGAATCCCTGCATGTATTAAAGTCCTTCCTACCCATTTCAATGACTTCAAAATTAACACTGCCGGCGGCCGAGGCAGTGTAGTATATGATGAAGGCAGGGATGAGAAGGCTAGTTTCTTTGCTATTTGGATAAGAATTTTATATGCATGACGAAAGCACACTATCTACGGTCCTGAGGTTTTTTAGTTTCACCAGAATAGAGTCACACCTAACACTGTCTTATCCCGCCCCCCTATAGTTCTCTTACTGCACCTTTAGACACCTCTCCAGCCACCAAACCTCTTTCTATAATCTCTTTTTCCTCTGGCTGTACAGGTGGCAGTTTCACACATCTAGTGACCCATAGGGCTGTGAAAGATACTAGTCAACGCCACCAGAGCAGTGACCCTTTATACTCCAGTCCGAATATCAGCTTAGGATTTTATTATCAGTGTCCTTAAGATTAAGCATCGTACTATCTCACTTGTCTTCCCTCCACCCCCTATACTCTTAATTCTGAGGGGCTCTTGCCCGCTGACTCCCCCCCCCCTGTATGAAGGTTTTCAAGTAACTACCATTCACCATGTTTTTAATATATCAGTTGGTCCAAAAGTGACCGGTTAAATAGTTACCACATATCTAATACTTACTTTAAAAAAAAAAAAAAAAGAGATATTATATGTCCATATATGCTGTCACAGAGGGCTTATATTGAGGAATTCTAACAGAATATGCATGCCCTGGTCGAGACATTGTCATTACCTATTTATTTAGTTTATGTATCTACTTTTATTTATTTCTCTTCCTTCTCTGTGCATTCATTGTTTGTCATTCAGTGTGTATGTAATTTTCACCTCTCTGGTTGTTTAAATACTAGTCTCACACTATTGTGGTTTCAACAAAAATTTCTAACCCATACAGAAGACTTACAACTGGAGCACTGTGTTTAACTAGACTCTTTTACTCTTAGTAGTTCTATACCGATGCATATACACTTATTGAACAATTTCTAGATGAATAATATAGCTTTATATTTACACTGCTCTGTTCTCATAATTTTAGCAAAGTTTGCATAGATAGTTAATCATTAGGTTTTTGTATTTCATCCTATCCTAGACAGTATACCCCTACCTATTGATTGTATAACATTTGTGATGTGTAGTGCCCTCTCTCAACGCTTTCTTTTTAGCGATGGACACCTGTTATTGTTATTGTATGTATATGACAAAAATCTCAATAAAAAATTATTTAAAAAAAAAAAAAAAAAAACATCATATATTATTTAAAAATAAATCAAAGAACAAACTGCCAGAAAAATGGAGACCAATGAGATAACATTTTGAGTGGACAGTGACAAAAAAGACCAATCAGAGTCATTAACATATCCAAATAATGACCAGTAAGGCCCAAACTGTCCTCTTTCTGAATTGATGCGAAAAATAAACATAAAGTTCATCAAACAAAGGAAAATGTAGATGAAACAAAGAAACCAATGTTGAATTGAAAAATTAAGGAGTCTTTGAAACAGGAACTTGAAGAACGTTGAAAACTTTGAAATCCAAAACTTGAAGATTGAAACAGGAAACAAATTTTGATTGGAGTTTGAGGATTCTTGAAGATCCATTTGAAGCGCCAAATCAGATTCCTGAAGAGGAAGGGTTTGGAGCTGCAAAAATAAATTAGAACATTAATATATTTTCTAATAATAACATTGAATTGTTACTGAAAAAATTGGTGGGAAATAAAAGGGAGGGAAAATATTTGTGTCTGTGTCTTTAATAAAATCTAGATTATATCTACACTAAAGTTAGGATAATAGTAATTTTATCACAAGACCAGAGACTCATATTTTGCTAGTTTAAAGCAAAATAAATTAATTAATAAGACTATGAGAAATAGAAGAAATAGGTTTAAAATAAAATTGTCTGAAAGTAGAATCAGAAGAACAAACAGCTGCATTTAAAATATCTTGTAAGGAACAAGATTTAAAGAAAGCTTTAAAGGCAGAAGCTCCTCTAATAGAATGAGAAGAAAATCTATTATCTACACCAGCTTCAGACATAGTAGATCTAACCCATCTAGCTATAGTTATGGAAGAAACAGGTTTGTGTGTTGGAATGAAAGATAATAAAAGTTGATTAGAA
Organism: Bombina bombina; assembly: GCF_027579735.1. Lineage (NCBI taxonomy): Eukaryota > Metazoa > Chordata > Amphibia > Anura > Bombinatoridae > Bombina > Bombina bombina. The sequence goes on from NC_069500.1 coordinate 16,874,798, forward strand.
GAAGAAGATCTAAAATGGGAAGTTCTTAATTCGTATTCTTTGAAACAAAGAACCAAACATAATTTAGGATGTTCGTAAAAGTAAGGGTAAAAGATAGTAGACATATTAGTTTTAGTTCTACGAATGATATTGAATACAATTCCTTGAGGAGAATTTTTTTTTAATTGAAATCAATAGCTTTGACATCAGTGACTCTTTTACAAGAGAGAAGACAGAGAAGAGTAGTGAGTTTGAAAGAAAGTTGTTTTAAAGAAAGCAAATCATTAGAGGGCCAAGAATTGAAAAGAGAAAACATAAGAACAACTTCCCAGAATTGAAGGTGTTTAGGGATGGCCTGTTAAGACGGATAGCTTTTAAAAGTCTTCGAATTTGAAAATGGCGTCCAATAGAAATATCAGAAATTGGAAAATGACCTGCAGAAATAGCGGATCTAGCAATATTGATGAAACGATAGGCTAAACCTTGATCAAAAAGAAAAGATAGATAATTTAAAATTTGAGTCAAAGGGGCTGAAAAGGGATCCAAATTCCTTTGAATGCACCAGCCATCCCATCTGGACCATGCGGAAACATAACATTTTCTGGTACCTGGGGCCCAAGAATCTCTGAGGAGAGAACTAGCTCTTGACAAAAGGCCTTTGCAAGACCAAGATCCCCGGAAATTGTCCAAGCAACTAATCAAAGGGAGTTCTGGTAAATTAGAGGATGAGGGTTCCCTAGATGATCCAAGAGAAGGAGGGGATGAAGAGGGAGAAGGAGGGGAGGTAAGTAAGACATCTCTAGAAGGGACCGGTACCAAGGTTGGGATGGCCAAAGAGGAGTTATTAGAAGAATAGAGTTGAGATGTTTGCGGATGTAAGTTATAGTTCTGGAAATCATGGAAAAGGGAGGAAATGCATAAGCTCCTTGAAGAGGCCACAATGGAAGAAAAGCATCTATAGCTAAGGCATCTGGATCCGGACGCCAACTGAAGAATGGTTTTATCTGGAAATTCAAGCGAGAGGCAAACAGGTCCAGGAGAAATGGGCCTCTCAAGGATTGGATCTGAAGAAAAAACTTTTTGAGGAGTTTCCAATCACTTGAATCTCTGAGATAACGAGAACCCCAATCTGCCGCAGTATTTGATAAACCCGGAATGTATTCTGCGAGGATAGAAATATTGGAATTGAGACATTGATGAATAATTGAAGAAGTTAAATCTGAAAGTTGTTTGGATTTGGTACCTCCTAAACGATTGATGTAACGGACTGCAGAGATGTTGTCCATTTTCAGAAGAATGGTGATAGGAGAAAAATCTTTTATAAAACTTTTTATAGCAAAGGATCCTTCTATGAGTTCTAGACAATTGATGTGAAAATTTTGTTCTGAAGGGGACCATTTCCCTCCGGTTATGGAATTTCCACAGCGGGCTCCGCAACCAGTCTTGCTGGCATCTGATTCTATAATCAGATCTGGTGAATTTCCAAAAATCGCTTTGCCATTCCAGGCATTTATGTTGGATAACCACCAGAGGAGTTCCTCCTTCGCTCCTGAAGATAAGGATATTTTGTGAGAATAACTTAGACCTTTGTTTAAACTGGAAATTTTTAGACGTTGAAGAGCATGATAATGAAGGGGGGCAGGAAAAATGGCTTGAATTGAGGACGATAGTAGCTCCACAATCCGAGCCAAATTCCTGATAGGAAAAAAAATTTAATTTCAGAAGGTAAGAATTTTTTTATTTTTTTATTTTTTTTTTTAAATAATTTTTTTATTGAAGTTAATTTAAACTTCAATATATTTAAATTTAGAAGTGTTCAAGTGGAGGGACCCCAGGTCCACCAAAACAAAACCACATCTAGCAAAACGTAGTGCGGATTAGGTTAGTCTCTGCCATTAAGTTTCTCCTTTAATAATATAGTTGTACCTATAAGGGTGATGGGATAATAATTAGTAAAGAATCGTTATCAGGGCTTAAGATGGCTTAGCATTGTCATCACAGTAAAATTTGTGAGCTATGGGACAGAAGATTAGGGGAGTATGCTGGTTATGGCCAAAATAAAATTATGTAAGAGGGGAGATTTTAGGGAGTATGGGACATATAAGACTTCTGGGTGAGCTCCTCTCCTGGGGAAATGCTAGCTATAAGCAATGTGGGAAAAAGGAGTAGGGATATGACCCGCAGGCAACATGTACCGGCGGGAAAGGGAAGAGGGGAGCTCAGCATGGGCAGACAATCTGTGCTGCCAATAAATTCTACATAGAGGGTATGCCATTATTAGCAGGGAGCATGAGTGACATAAGTAGAGAGAGCTCCCCTATACAGGGGGATATGAAAGATACATGGAACATAGAAAACAAACATAAGACAAACATAATTAACAACACTCAGCGTCATAAAAATAAGACAACTAAGTGAACTTAAAATATTGACAATTACATATTCCTTTTGCAAACATTGCCATTTAGTAAATATGGTATATAGTATAATCATTTAACAGCAAGTGAATAAGCATAGCTATACCTTCCACTTGATCCAGGTGCTTGAAGAAAAGCATTAGGTCCCAAACTTCACACAGCAACTTGTTCACTATAGGGTTGGCATATTTTAGGGTTTAAGGTGTTTAAATGTGAGTTACATAGCATCTGGTGATATGAGTGTGCTCACAGAGTATGTATATTGGGTGGGATTTCCTCATTACGACTTAGGGCTCTTGCTATATAATGGCCCACTAGGTCAAAATTATGGGCTAGGTAATTTTCTTGAGGAAAATGACAGTTAGGTATATTAGCAGGCTCAGAGCAGCAAAATAAAAAGGATGTATATCTATTCTCTGTCGACCTAGTACTGGTTCTAAGAGTAGCCATCATGCAATGTTATACTACATGCGAAACCCAGAGTCTCAAACAGCTAATCACAGCACATATAGAACTGCATCGTTGTTAGATAAACATAACGGACAGTGCTACTGTAGGTAGCTTGCATATAGAAGTTCCATCGAATACAATATTTCTAGTGTAGATATGCTGATATGGCACAGCAGTTAGTAGAGAAGTGCAATACTTTAGACATTACAATAAGGACAACATACATAAGGTGCAGATAGAAGGGAGAGAAAAGGAGGCGCCACAATAGTGTGAGATCGTAGGTTTAAGGGACCCCCACAAAACGATACAAGATCACTTACTAGATTATAAGCACTTGAGAAGTGCCACAGGTGCAGGCTGAACTATTAAAAGCTGTCCAGCGAGCTTATCCTCACGATCCAATAACCAAAGGGTAAAATTCAGATTTCCCCACATGTACTGGGGTCGGAGATGAGCCAAGTATTGATATGGATTCCCACTCGGGGCAAAAATACAGCTCATATAGAGCTAAAAGCTGGTTTGAAGTCAAATCGGCTATTAAAAGCAATAGTAAAAACAAGCGTGATGACAGATAGGTTAAAATATAACATATAAGTTTATTAAAACCTAATACACTACGCGTTTCCCGGTCACAACAACCGTTTCATCAGGTGTATAAAACTAACAGTCATCACACTATTTAAAACAAATCTCGGCGTTCCAAAAATTCCATTGCGCATGCCCATTAAAGCTTTTAACCAATGAGATGTGAATCTGAGCCGGCAAACATTTTGATAGGACAAAACAAGAGGCGTGTGATACCAGCCCCTACTACGAGTGTTACCTGTCACTCAAATGGCGTCACTAGAAAGCATGGCTACGATCAATAACTAAAATACGCCGGCATTGTAAAAAAACAACACCCAACGGCACAGCTCCATGACCACGCTGTGCGACCACCACAAGGATAGAATTCCCCGTCAACTATCCCAAAAGTGGCACAAGTTATTCCTCTACTGGGATAGTTCTATTTCGTGAACTATATTACAAACGGTGGAGCAGTATATATTAATATCAGGTGATGGTGATAATAAATATATCAATAATAAATTTCTAACAGCATAAAAATAAATACATCTATAGTACAATTGGGCCCAAGGGTGAAATCCTAGCCCTATATTGAATGGTAAATATAAATATAAAATATATAAAGGCCAAGAGAAACAAGATAACACCCCATAGTAATGTGTATTACAATGTAAAATACAGTGTCATTCAATGTTTACAAAATAATTAGTGAACTGAATAGACTATGCCAGCTCAGGGAACATCTGATAAGTCACAACTTCATGCACATATGTAATTATACTTTAGCGTTTAAACGCATAAATATACACATAAACACATACAAATATAAAAAATACAAAAAAATTCACATTAAAAACAATTGTCGAATGAGACAGATCAGAATATATAATGGTAGCTCAATTAAAAGCTGCCATGTCGATGTTTTCATTTAGACCGTGGGGTTTCAAAGTTTTTAATTTCCATATCCAATAGGTCTCTCTTTGTCGCAAGTGTATAAACCTATTTCTACCCCATTTGGGAGCTACATGTTCTATAGGGAGAATACTATATATATCGCTTTCCCCCGGATGGCATTTGCCCTTATGGCGAGGAACACTATGATTTACCAATTCTTTCTTTACATTTCTCGTGTGTTCCCCCCATCTTTTTTTGATGGGTCTTGAGGTTCTCCCGACATACTGAACCCCACATTTGCATTGTAGCAAATATACCACAAATGTTGAATCACACGTGAAATGTGAAGAAACACTAAATTTTTCATTGGTGACAGAGGACTTAAATTCAGTAACACTCCCCATCGTATAGCTACAAAGGCCACAATTATTTTTCCCACATTTAAAAAAACCTATCTTAGTATTTAAAAAAGAATTTGTATTCGATTTATTAACCATCCTATTTGTGCGCTTTTTCATTAAAATCTTACTTGGTGCCAACCTATTTTTAAGTGTCTGTGCTCTTCTAAAGGTGCATATAGGGGTATCATCCAATATTTGTTTCAAAACTGGATCATTTTTTAAGATGAACCAGTATTTCTGTAAAATATTCTTGATTAAATGATGATTATTATTATACCTAGTAATGAATCGAGGATGATTATTAATTTTAGAGTTATAAAGTAACCTTTCCTCTTCCGAGTTCCATGTTTTTTCATATTTGTCCTTTTTCTTAGAATTAAACAAATCCGATCTTACTTTATTTCTAGCTTTTTGATAGCCTAATTCTATAAGTTTTGGTGGATACTCTCTTGCAAGAATTCGTATTCTGCAGAATTGATTGAATGGAATATTTTCTTTCCACGGTTTGTAATGATTACTTTTAAAATTCAAATAGCTGTTTGTATCCACAGTTTTGAAAAAAGTCTTGGTTAAAATGGACCCTTTTGGATCCCAATATAATATAAGATCCAAAAATTCAATTTGTTCCTTTGAAATATTAGAGGTAAATGTTAAGCCCATATTGTTGGTGTTTAGGGATTCTACAAATTCCTTTGCCTTAGACTCTGTTCCATCCCATATAAAGAGCAAATCATCAATAAAACGGCCATAGAAGACCAGGTTCGCCCTCGCTGGGGAATTATAGATGTACTCCTCTTCAAAGGACCCCATAAACAAATTAGCGAAGCTGGGGGCGAACCTGGTCCCCATGGCCGTGCCCTTTATTTGTAGGAAAAACTGCTCCTGAAACACAAAATAATTGTGCTTAAGCACAAAGGAGATGGCATCCAAAAGGAAAGTTTTCTGCTGTTCGGGTAAATAAATATCTCTAGATAGAAATTTATCAATAGAGTTAATCCCTAACTCGTGCGCTATATTTGAATAGAGTGCTGACAAATCACATGTCATCCAAACTAAATTTTTTATATCCAGATTTTTTAGTTTCGATAGTTTATTAATTAAATCGGGTGTGTCTTTTATATAGGATGGTAAACACTTTACTTCTTTTTTTAAAAATGAATCTATGTATTCGGATAGATTACACGTGAGATTCCCGATCCCCGATATAATCGGGCGACCGGGAGGATTATTTTTACATTTATGAATCTTTGGGAGGTGGTAATAGTAAGCAAGACTGGGGGTACCAGGGCTTAAAAATTCTTTTTCTTTCTTAGTGAGGATCCCTTTATAATATCCATCATCTATAAGTTTAACCAAACCAATCATATATTTCTTGGTAGGGTTGAAAGTCAATCTCTTATAATACTCAGGATTAAATAAGATACGATTAGCTTCCCCTACATAGTCACCCCAGTCCTGCAGCACTATTCCACCTCCCTTGTCGGCCTGTCTAATCACTAGGGACTGATCTTTAGCTAACTTGGATAGGGCTCTTATTTCATAGATATTCAAATTTGAGGCCTTGTTTCTACTACTATTGTGGTTATTCAAAGAGCTAAAATCCTCTAAAACTAAAACTTTTGTAAACATTGAATGACACTGTATTTTACATTGTAATACACATTACTATGGGGTGTTATCTTGTTTCTCTTGGCCTTTATATATTTTATATTTATATTTACCATTGAATATAGGGCTAGGATTTCACCCTTGGGCCCAATTGTACTATAGATGTATTTATTTTTATGCTGTTAGAAATGTATTATTGATATATTTATTATCACCATCACCTGATATTAATATATACTGCTCCACCGTTTGTAATATAGTTCACGAAATAGAACTATCCCAGTAGAGGAATAACTTGTGCCACTTTTGGGATAGTTGACGGGGAATTCTATCCTTGTGGTGGTCGCACAGCGTGGTCACGGAGCTGTGCCGTTGGGTGTTGTTTTTTTACAATGCCGGCGTATTTTAGTTATTGATCGTAGCCATGCTTTCTAGTGACGCCATTTGAGTGACAGGTAACACTCGTAGTAGGGGCTGGTATCACACGCCTCTTGTTTTGTCCTATCAAAATGTTTGCCGGCTCAGATTCACATCTCATTGGTTAATAGCTTTAATGGGCATGCGCAATGGATTTTTTGGAACGCCGAGATTTGTTTTAAATAGTGTGATGACTGTTAGTTTTATACACCTGATGAAACGGTTGTTGTGACCGGGAAACGCGTAGTGTATTAGGTTTTAATAAACTTATATGTTATATTTTAACCTATCTGTCATCACGCTTGTTTTTACTATTGCTTTTAATAGCCGATTTGACTTCAAACCAGCTTTTAGCTCTATATGAGCTGTATTTTTGCCCCGAGTGGGAATCCATATCAATACTTGGCTCATCTCCGACCCCAGTACATGTGGGGAAATCTGAATTTTACCCTTTGGTTATTGGATCGTGAGGATAAGCTCGCTGGACAGCTTTTAATAGTTCAGCCTGCACCTGTGGCACTTCTCAAGTGCTTATAATCTAGTAAGTGATCTTGTATCGTTTTGTGGGGGTCCCTTAAACCTACGATCTCACACTATTGTGGCGCCTCCTTTTCTCTCCCTTCTATCTGCAGATCGTCGCTGGTGCCATCAGCCTTGGAAGAAGTGTTTGCTGCCGCATACCCGCTTATTAGTGGACATCCGGAGGGAATAATCTCCACTACATGAACTGTGTATGAGGACTATACGTATACTTTATAGTACCTGGGTACTTTATTGTATGTATCCTGTATCGCTATGCAATATCTTCACTAATATGTGTCTTTAATATCACTTGTTACTATTGTGTGTTTTTAATATCACTCGCATTGATAGTTACTTGGTCTTAGCAACATTGTATTTGTTGTTTTAGGTATATTGATATCGTGCTCTCTATTAGAAGGACACATTATATATCACTTTTTGGCACTGTATATTACGCTAAATTGCGTCCACATATACCATATTGTTTTTTATATTGTTTTTTATATTTATTTTTTTCCATATATATATATTTCCATATATATATATCCAATACCAGTTCTATATCACACAATAAGTATATTTGTGAATCTACATCACGCACATCTCGAATTCCTTGTCCTTTGTTGAAGAAGGTACTAAGGAAACTGAGATATATAAATTTTTGTATGTTCTTTTTTGTTTGCACCTGATTTGTGTGCATTGTTTTGAGGCGCCTTCACTTTTCTACATTACATACATAAGGTGCGTCCACTAGCCTGCTCTATAATAACCAAACATTTTAAACAAAAGAGAGCCTCTCCACTGTCTTCTCAATATAGCATATGTATGATAGTGGATGAAATCTTGTAACCTAAAATGGGGGGTACTACTTGTGAGGTTTGTAATAATAGAAGCTATAAGACAGGGACTAGAAATGCAGGGGAAAAACATAAAAAAATTATACTCTCATACAGGGCCAAAGTTCAATTTTACTTCCAACTAGGGGAGCATGCTAAAACTAAAATAAGTTGGAGGTAGGTAGATCCATAAACTCAGGCCTATAAGCCATCATCTGGGAGATCTATTATGTGTGAGTCAGAATCTTATCATAGCGTCAATATCCCCCAGATATTAGAGCCCAATTTTCCCACCTGTATTACCTCAAGGGGAAATGTGTACTAGAGGGGACAACTTCTCTGTTTATATATGTAGTGCAACATATAGTTAGGTTATGAAGCCCTGGGGTTTAATTGAGAGTACACTCATCTCTAATGAAACTGGTGCAATACTTAAATCTGGCATTATAAGAAATAACAGACAGGGTAATATACCCATAAGTCATGTGGCTACAGAATTTAATTGCTAAGCTAACTCATCCAATATGATAATTGTACAGTTCCCAAAGCTGGAACTGGGACGCATTGCATACAGAGAAACTTTGAGAAAGTATTGTCATGCATACTGTTACCTTAAAACACAAAACATATAAACCTCAGTAATACAATAAATGTATATATCTCATTAAGCATAATCTAGTTGGCTTATATAAGTGTCCCTCAACTGGAGGCAATGAAAACTTGAGCAGAGTACATGAAAAAAACTGCTGGATAATATGTGGGGCAGCAAAAAAGGCAAACATATAGCATCGTTGGGTCTCTAAATCCTGGGGGAATGTGCCACATGTTCTCTCACAGTCCGTGTAAAGGGGTTATAACAGCGAGAGTAATGAGAGCTGAGCAGGCTAAAGTGCAGAGAAACAGGCAGACATATTCAGTTGATTCACATTTAAGTGGTTTACGGCCATATTCTTAGGCTCTCTAAAGAACCATCATTTAGGCTATTATTGGGGAAATCTGCTGTCAATTGTGGTAAATGGATAATTATGCGGCTAAGTACAAGTAAACGTGAATCACACTCCAGCCCAACATCACACTTGATAAGTATTTACCCCACTCCAGTTTTGTGATCTGATGACCTATATAAAAAGATCCATATATCATTCTGTAATACAGGGTAGTTCTTGCCCGGAGCGAGTATCGTGTAAGGCGCGGCGGGACACAAAGGCAGAGAGCTGTTTAGTTGTTCAGAGAGGTCAACGTTGCTAGGGAAAGGTTTAACGAGGCAGATTGATCTCCAAGATTCTGGAGTGAAGTATTTGATGCGGGGACCTAATCGCGCTTTGGATCCACCTTGCGCAGCTTTCTTTTGCTCTGTCTTCTGTAGTACTGGAGCTATTAAGAGCGGCATATTCCGCTCAGCTCCCGGCTCAGCTGTCTCTTTTGATTCGGCCCCCGTGTCTGTAGAGGGGCTTCCATAGGTGCTAGAGGGGATCTGAACCGCTTGCTGCAGACCTCGCCCTCCGGTTGGCCCAAATCTCTGTGTCTGCTGCGCCTCTAAGCATGCCGCGCTCCACTGCTCCGATTTTGTAAAGGCCGGTGAGATCTGCCAGGTACTGACCTGTGGATCAGTTCCTGGCTGTTCTTTTATTCGGGCACTCAAGGTCTCTGTGTCTGTTGCACACACGTCTGCATGATCTTAAGGTAGAGCCTCACCTGTCAGAGTAGTATGGTGAGATGGGGCCATCACAGCTCTCAATTCAGCCACGAGATCCTGCTGATGGTAATCCATAGTGTGCAGCAAGGCATGTAATGCCGAGAGGATTTGTTGCTTCATTATAATGCTGTGAAGGGAAATGCTAGCAATATTTCTTCATCCACCAAGATGCTGCGTAGGTAGTTTGAAATATGGCGGCGGAAGCTTAGCCGCGATCCCAGCTAACTAGTAGGCCTCTGTGTTGGTATTATACCAATGACATGCTACCTGGATCACAAACCTCACAATCCGTGATCTAAGGTGTAACAGGCATTCAGCAGATAGATATGTGGAGTCTTAGGTTGCCATAAAATAGCTTTTTAGAAGATCAAGTTTGAGGAGCTCTGAGAAATTATGTCCTGAAGCTTCGGCAGTTGGCTCCGCCCCCAAGAAATTTATTTTTTGATATTCTTCAATTTGTCTTTGGGGAGACTGAGAGAAGAAGAAATTGTGTCTATGGAGAAACCTCGAAAAAATAGATTTTGAGTAGGAGATAGGATGGATTTCTCTTTGTTTATAATAAAGCCAAGGTTCTCTAGAAGAAGAATAGATAAGGAAAGATGATTGGCTAAAACCTGAGGATTTTGGTGCATAATTAAAATATTGTCTAGATAGATAATTAGGCAAATCCCTCTTAATCTTAACCATGTAACTACTGGTTTTAAAACTTTTGTAAATACTCAGGGAGCAGATGATAAGCCAAAGGGTAAACAAGCAAATTGCCATAAAGAGTTTTGCCAAAAGAAACATAGGAATTTTCTCAAAGTATGATGAATGGGAATGGTGAGGTAAGCATCTGTAAGATCCAGTCGAACCAACCAATCTTTGTCTCTTAAACAATCTCTTAGAAGATGAATACCTTCTAGTTTGAAATGATTGTAGGAAACGAAAACATTTAGATTTCTTAAATTTATAACAGGGCGAAAAAGACCGTTCTTCTTTTTTACTAGAAACATTGCTGATAAAAAATTTTGAGAGAGGATTGGCCGGTTCTATGGCAGATTTGTTTAAGAGATTTTGGAGTTCAGTGTTTAAAAGAAGAAGGTCTGGGGGTCGATCCGATAAAAATCGTCGCCCGCAAAAGCTGGCGACGCCAATATTTGCGCGGGTTTGGTATCCTATATACGGCGTAATCTAGTATATTTCTGCCGTCGCCCGTAGTTTTTTGGGCCATAGGCAGGTATACCAAACCCGCGCAGTTTGGTATCCAATATACAGCGTAAGGACTTACGTGGTGAAAATGGAGAAATCTTACTCCATTTTCACCTCGCCACAAAAAGCAGCTGTAAGAAGCCTTACGCTGACTATTGGAGCCCCGTAACTCCCTAAACTAGCTGCTAAATAAACCTAACACCTAACGCATGCGCAATGTCTATCTAGCTGTCAACCGCGATCTGCTAAATAAAACCTAACACCTAACGCATGCGCAATGTCTATCTAGCTGTCAACTGCGATCTGCTAAATAAAACCTAACACCTAACGCATGCGCAATGTCTATCTACCTGTCAACCGTGATCCCCCGCCGCAATCCCTAATAAAGTATTTAACCCCTAAACCGCCGCCATCTACATAAACTAACCCCCTACTGTGAGCCCCTAAAACCGCCACCATCTAACTGATCTATCCCCTAATGTGAACCCCTAAAACCGCCGCCATCTACCTGATCTATCCCCTAATCTGACCCCTTACACCGCCGCCAGCTAAATTAATATTATTAACCCCTAATCTAATATCCATAAAGTAATAAGCTCTATTACCAGCCCTTAAATAGGGTCTTTTGCCCTATAACCTGCCCTCCCTACACCACCGCCACCTATATTAATGGTATTAACCCCTAATGTAAGCCCCTTACACCGCCGCCATCTATATTAAAATTATTAACCCCTAATTTAATCTACCTACCCCGCCGCCAGCTATATTATCTATATTAACCCTAAGTATATTATAGTTAATATAGTTATTACATTATATATTAACTATATTAACCCTAATTATATTAGGGTTAATATAGTTACTATAGTATTTATATTAACTATATTAACTCTATCTAACCCTAACACCCCTAACTAAATTCTTATTAAATAAATCTAATTCATATTATAAACTAAAATATTCCTATTTAAATCTAAATACTTACCTATAAAATAAACCCTAAGATAGCTACAATATAATTAATAATTGCATTGTAGCTATGTTAGGGTTTATATTTATTTTACAGGTAAATTGTTAATTATTTTAACTAGGTACAATAGCTATTAAATAGTTATTAACTATTTAATAGCTACCTATTTAAAATAATTACCCAATTACCTGTAAAATAAATCCTAACCTAAGTTACAAATACACCTACACTATCAATAAATTAAATAAACTACAAATATCTATCTAAAAATACAATTAAATAAACTAAACTAAATTACAAAAAAAAAAACACTAAATTACAAAAAATAAAAAAAAGATTACAAGATTTTTAAGCTAATTACACCTATTCTAAGCCCCCTAATAAAATAATAAACCCCCAAAATAAAAAAAATTCCCTACCCTATTCTAAATTAAAAATAGTTCAAAGCTCTTTTACCTTACCAGCCCTTAAAAGGGCCTTTTGTGGGGGCATGCCCCAAAGAAAACTGCTCTTTTGCCTGAAGAAAAAAACCCACAATACCACCCCCCAACATTACAACCCACCACCCACATACCCCTAATCTAACCCAAACCCCCCTTGAATAAACCTAACACTACCCCCCTGAAAATCTCCCTACCTTGTATTCACCCCGCCGGACAGAACTCTTCATCCGATCCGGGCGATGTCCAATCAAGCGGCAAAGAAGAATTCTTCATCCCGGCGATGTTTTTCTCCAAGCGGCAGCAAAGTCTTCTTCCATCGGGCAGCATCTTCAATCTTCATTCTTCGCTCCTCCAACGCGGAGCATCCATCCCGGCCGCCGACTGAACGACGAATGAGGTACCTTTAAATGACGTCATCCAAGATGGCATCCGTCGAATTCCGATTGGCTGATAGGATTCTATCAGCCAATCGGAATTAAGGTAGAAAAATCTGATTGGCTGATTGAATCAGCCAATCAGATTCAAGTTCAATCTGATTGGCTGAACCAATCAGCCAATCGGATTGAACTTGAATCTGATTGGCTGATTCAATTTTTTATTTTTTGTAATTTAGTGTTTGGGTTTTTTTGTAATTTAGTTTAGTTTATTTAATTGTATTTTTAGATAGATATTTGTAGTTTATTTAATTTATTGATAGTGTAGGTAAATTTGTAACTTAGGTTAGGATTTATTTTACAGGTAATTGGGTAATTATTTTAACTAGGTAGCTATTAAATAGTTCATAACTATTTAATAGCTATTATACCTAGTTAAAATAATTAACAATTTACCTGTAAAATAAATATAAACCCTAACATAGCTACAGTGTAATTATTAATTATATTGTAGCTATCTTAGGGTTTATTTTATAGGTAAGTATTTAGATTTAAATAGGAATATTTTAATTAATAATATTAATATTAGATTTATTTTAATAAGAGTTTAGTTAGGATGTTAGAGTTAGATAGGGTTATTATACTTAATATATATATAATATAATAACGATATTAACTGTATTAACCCTAATATAATTAGGGTTAATATAGTTAATATATATAATATAATAACTATATTAACTATATTAACCCTAATATAATTAAGGTTAATATAGTTAATATAGCTGGCGGCGGTGTAGGGGGATTAGATTATGGGTTAATACATTTATTATAGGTGGCCGCGGTGTAGGGGGATGTAGATTGTAGGCAAAAGAGCAGTTTACTTTGTGACAAAGCCCCGCCAAAAGCCCTTTTAAGGGCTGGCAAAAGAGCTGAATTCTTTGGGGCATGCCCCGCAAAAAGCCCTTTTAAGGGCTGGCAAAAGAGCTGTTACTTTGGGGCAATGCCACGCAAAAAGCCCTTTTCAGGGCTATTTGTAGGGTTAGACTTAGGTTTAGTGGTAGGGATAGTTTATTATTTTAGGGGTTAAATAATTTAATATAGATGGCGGTGGGGTAGGGGGATTATATTAGGGGTTAAATAATTTAATATAGATAGCGGCGGGGTAGGGGCTCACTTTAGGGGGTAGGTAAGGTAGATGGCGGCGGTGTTAGGGGCTCACTTTAGGGGGGTATAGATTTAATATAGCTGGCGGCGGTTTAGGGGTTAATAACTTTATTAGGTAGCGGCGGGCTCCGGGAGCGGCGGTTTAGGGGTTAATACATATTTTATTGTTAGGATAGTGAGGGGGGATAGCGGATAGAGGGTTAGACGTGTCGGGCTATGTTAGGGAGGCAGGTTAGACAGTGCGGGTGATTTAGACTTTAGTCAGGTTTTGTAGGCACCGGCAGTTTCTAACGTGGCGCAAGTCACTGGCGACGCCAGAAATTTGTACTTGCGCAGATTTCTGGACATCGCTGGTTTATCCGACTTACGGCACGTTAGCATCTGACGGCGCCGTATATGGGATAGCTCGAGTTGCGAGCTGAAACTTCGGGCGACGCGGGTTCCCTCGCTTGCGCCGCAAACTACGATCTATATCGGATCGCGCCCCTGATTTTTAAGTAGGAATTTGAGATTGAATAGGGAAATTTGTGAATGAAATTTGAAAACCTGAAATGGTTTGAAGAACCCAAGGGTCCTTTGTAATAAGGTTCCAATTTTCTGAGAAAAGTGAAAGTCTGCCACCTTTAACTTTATTGAGGCTATTAAAGGTGTTCACATAATTTCCTAATTCTTTAAGACCCAATTCTCCAAATAATAGGCCTTCAGCCTTAGAGCCCATTTCAGTGGGAGCAAAATCCGCTAGTTTAGGATCTAATTTCCTTAGAATAATTCTGCGTCTCTGAGTAGCCAAAGCTGAGTTGGCATTACCAATTAAATAAATGGTTCTCTGTATCCATTCTCTCAGGATCAGAGGGTCAACAAAGGAATTAACAGTAATAGCTTCTTCAGCTAATTCAACATTTTTTGCTATAGGGCCAAAGAAGTCTAAGAGTTTGCCCTGATATGATTTAAGGAATCTGTCGGGACCATGGTGTAAGTTAAATTTTGCAGAGGAAATAAATTTGAGTAAGTTAGCGTCAATATCAGGGGTGATTGAGTATTTGTGAGGGAGTTCAGGACGAGGACATTCTGAACGTAAATTATTTCTAGACTGTTTATCTAAAGGTTTTGTAATATAAAAATCTAGAAATTTTGCAACCCTTTTAGAAGGACGCTGTTGTGTAGAACGAGGATGTTGTAAATCCTCAGGTTTTAAATAAGGGTTACCTAAATTGTCAACTAAAACATGTTTCTGTTTCTTTGAAAAATTTTTGGATTTTTTATTTCTTGGAGAGGACTCAGAGGGGCATATGTTTCAAGCTCTGTATGGAGCTTGATGCCTCGTGTTTCTGGCGAGCCTGCAGGCTCGCCAGAAACAGCAGTTAATAAGCAGCGGTCACAAAGACCGCTGCTCAATAACCTGTCCGCCTGCTCTGAGCAGGCGGACAGACATCGCCACAATACAACCCGATCGATAATGATCGGGTTGATTGACACCCCCTGCTGGTGGCTGATTGGCCGTGAGTCTGCAGGGGGCGGCGTTGCACCAGCAGCTCTCGTGAGCTGCTGGTGAAATGCTGAATACGGTGAGCGTATTGCTCGCCGTATTCAGCGAGGTCTGGCAGACCTGATCCGCAGTGTCAGATCAGGTCCGCCAGACCTTGATAAATATGCCCCAGAGTCTGAATTCTGTGAAAATTCAGGACTAAAAATATATTGCCAAGAATTAGAGTCATTATCATCGTATAAAAAGGAGTCGGTTGTAGAATCAAAGTCTACGTGGGGCTTAGATGTTTTTGATTTAAAAATAAAATTATCCTCTGAATCAGAAGAGGAAATATTAGTATTTTTAGAAGTATTAGGAATAACTTTCTTTTTATTGTTTGAACTTTGCAAACGTAATGCCCCTTTAACAACATTTTTGGCAGACATTTTATGTGCCAATTTATGAGAAATATGTTTTCTTTTTTGTGTAGCCTTTTTTGGTGAAGCCTGTTTTTTATTAAAAGATTGAATATCAGCAGATATTTGTTTTCTAAAATTCTCCATAAAGTAGTTAATCATCTGTTGTACAGAATTCTCAGAAATAGTATTGTGTTCTTGAGACATATTAAAATTAATAAATAACTAATAGATATAATGAATAATAAATGAATATCTGAAATTAATTATTTAATATTTTATTTAAAATAAATAAATTCTTCTAAGGAATAGAACCACTGACCTTTTGATTCCCAGCCTAACATTTAACCACTAAGCTATATTTGACTGTTAGTGTAATATAGAAAATATACTTAAATAAGATACAATTAAGAATATATTTGTACAAAAGTAATACAAAGTTACTAATTGAGTAACGATGTAGTGTGTAAGGTCTGTGACGTTATGTGAGGGAGGAGACACAGTGTGAGCACGTCCGGTCTGAAAGGAAGTCAGGAGGAGACGGAGCTGTAAGGAGTAGTGCGTCAGAAAGCGGAAAAAACATCACAGAGGGAGACAGAGGTCAAAAGCTCAGGTAAGGCGGGAAAATAGACAAGGCGGGAAGGGAGAGAAAGAAGGAGCGTGAGCGCTCAAAATGGATGAAATAAAGAAAATAAATAAACGGACAGAAAATAAAGAATATAGATAATTTTAAAAAATTAAATATAAGCCAAGTGTAAAGGTTCTCTGGATCCAAGAAAATAGAAGTGATATAATAAAAAAGATAAAAAGATAAAAATAGATAAACAAAAAATAAGATAAAATAAACAAAATAAAAAGTAAGATAAAAGGAAAGAAAAAACAATTATACAAGTGAAGGGAAAAAAACGAGAAAAAAGAATAAAAGAAAATAATAATAGAGAAATGAATTGAAATATATTTAAACTGTAGAGCAGAATTAAATATGTACTTATCCTGTATGAGCAGCAAAAAGAAAGAGGACAGTTTGGGCCTTACTGGTCATTATTTGGATATGTTAATGACTCTAATTGGTCTTTTTGTCACTGTCCACTCAAAATGTTATCTCATTGGTCTCCATTTTTCTGGCCGTTTGTTCTTTGTTTTATTTTTAAATAATATATGATGTTTTAACTGTACTTTTAAATGCTGTCCTGAGCAGTAAATTGAAGGATAATGCAAAATATAAGTCTCTGGTCTTGTGATAAAATTTTCTGCTATGTAAAGCACACATTAATTGCATAATTTAACATAAATGTATTTAATGATAATCTGTGCAATAAACTAAACTAATATAATATAGTCAGTTTTAGATACGTTTCAATTTTATTTAAATGCTTGTTTTGCCCTTTGAAATGTGTATTTGATTTTGTATAAAGATTGTTGTTTGCCTATATATATTGAAACTTCCTTTAATAACTATTATACTGTTACTTAAGAGTTTATAGTTACCACCTTAAATGTATGGTAGTTATGTAGTTGTTTGTGTCAGTTAGGGGTTAAGGAAAAAGGCCATAACAAGTTGATTTAAATATATTACTGTATAATTAAAAAAGAGTGACTGCAAGGCAAAGAAACAAGAATAAGAGAAAAGAACAAAGCAGTATAAATGTAGTACAATCTAGAGCTGCAGCCAACTGAATAGAGAAATTAATTTATCAGGTAGACATAGATTTTAACAACAAGATATACAGATAATGTAAGATCTTAAAACAAAAATCTGTATCCAATGGACCAAGAACTAATACTCTCCTTCAAAGGTGGACTGCAGCCTTCTTGCAGTCTTTCCCAAGGGGCTGTAAATAAGTGGTTTTAGAAATATAGATGGTACAGGTCCACTGTGGATCATTCTGGATATGTAGATACTTCTGATAGTTAAAGAAAATGGCCTGATATATGTGTATATGCCAAATGATATGAGTGCAGTATACTCACTCCATAAAATCTGTTTTGTCAACTGGAGGAAATCCCTTTGATATATATGATGCAATAAAACTGAGGAAGGAATGATATACTTCGTTCATGAAAAGGTAAGGACTCTGTATATAAAAAAAGGAATCACTTACTCCTTGGAATCCCTGTATCTACATGGTCACAGCAAAAAGCAGTAACACAAATAGTGTTGGTAAAAAAATAAAAAACATTTATTAGCTCCACGTGTTTCAATGTAAAAACGTCTTTCTTAAGAGCAATGATAAAAAACAAGTAAAAGCAGGTAAACATTCATTTATATTCAAATTTGATGTTAAATAGGTAAGGACAAAAATAACCAATCACAGATAGTACAACAAATTACAACAAATTACGGAAAAACAGGTTTCAATCAGATAGTAAAGAGAACTAAGTTCTATTTCAGGTCCGGGTTTGTTATGTGATTCTTAGGACCAATGGAATAGATGCTGGCTTGATGTTAAAATGAATGATCATGTGTTGAGGTAATAGCCATTAGTGAATTAGTTAGCAACAGTCCTCAATCGAGTTGTTGCCAATAATAAAGTTCCATTTCCGGTCCGTCATGTGAAAAACGTTGATCCAATGATGGAAGACTTGCATGTAAAGAATTGACCAATGAGGGACTCATATAAACAAGTGAACAGTATTTGCTGCTTTTAAAATATATATGACAACAGCAAAAATCAATTAACAATTGAAAGATATATTAAACATCATGTGCAAAAAAGAAATATAAAAATATTAAGTGAACTTTTTAATTCTATATTTTAGATAAAGGCTGCTATTATAATATCTTTATTAAGGTCCCAATGGCTTTATGTTCTCAGAGTGTGTATCCACCATAGTTCTCTTTTGTCCAACTAAGTTTCTATTTTTCCCCCCTCCAATGTGTAGATACCTTTTCTATACCCAACCAGAGGAAATCATTCTTATCAAACATGGGACATACATTGCAATGTATGGGGACTCCATGGTCCTCATGCTTCTTGTCTATTTTGTTCATATGTTCAAGAATTCTTGTTTTAACAAACCTAGTAGTTTGTCCTAAATATTAGATCTGGCATTTACATTGCAACAAATAAATAACATTAGTAGTTTTCCAACTTATACATTTCTCAATCTCAAAGGTTTTTCCAGTGATTGCTGATGTAAATTTCTTATGCACCCTTTTGGTTTAATTACAGCCTTTACAATGGTTACAGGTATAAAAACCCTTGAGATTTGAAATCTGTATAGGAATTTTAGGATTCATGTCTTTGTTTAAAGAAGGGGCCACGTTTTGTTTAAAGTTGGTTCCTCTTCTAAATGTTATTTGAGGTTTATTAGGAATTATTTTGGCCAGAAACTCGTCCCTTTTTAATATGTGCCAATGTTTACTAATAATCGGCTAGATTACGAGTTTTGCGTTATGGTGAAAAAGCTTCATAACGCTGCTTTTTCACTACTGCTGGTATTACGAGTCTTGCATGTACAGCTGTACCGCACACTTTTTTGGCCGTCACGCAAAGTAACTACCGCAGCTTTCCAAAAGTCCTTTTTCAATGGGACCCACATAGCGCCGGTATTACGAGTTTGCCTGGGAGGCCAAAAAGTGAGCGGTACAGGCCATACCGCCAAGATCCATAACGTAAACTGAAAGTCAGTTGTTATGGCTTTTATGTTAGAAAGCCGTAACATAAAACTCATAACTAAAGTGCTAAAAAGTACACTAACACCCATAAACTACCTATTAACCCCTAAACCTAGGCCCTCCCGCATCGCAAACACTAAAATAAAATTATTAACCCCTAATCTGGTGCTCCCGACATCGCCGCCACTATAATAAACATATTAACCCCTAAACTGCCGCACTCCCGCATCACAAACACTAGTTAAATATTATTAACCCCTAATCTGCTGCCCCCAACGTCACTGCCGCCACTATACTAAAGTTAATAACCCCTAAACCTAACCCTAAGTCTAACCCTAACGTAACCCTAACACCCCTAACTTTAATATAATTAAAATAAATCTAAATAAAAATTACTATCATTAACTAAATAATACCTATTTAAAACTAAATACTTACCTGTAAAATAATCCTAAGTTAGCTACAATATAACTAATAGTTACATTGTAGCTATCTTAGGTGTTATTTTTATTTTACAGGTAAGATTGTATTTATTTTAACTAGGTAGACTAGTTAGTAAATAGTTATTAACTATTTACTAGCTACCTAGTTAAAATAAATACAAATATACCTGTAAAATAAACCTAACCTGTCTTACACTAACACCTAACATTACACAATTGAATAAATTACATTAATTAAATACAATAATCTAAATTACAAAAAATAATAAACTCTAAATTACAAAAAAATAAACACTAAATTACACAAAATAAAAATAAATTATCAAATATTTAAACTAATTACACCTAATCGAATAGCCCTATCAAAATAAAAAGCTCCCACAAAATGAAAAAAAAACCTAGCCTAAACTAAACTGCCAATGGCCCTTAAAAGGGCATTTTGCGGGGCATTGCCCCAAAGAAATCAGCTCTTTTACCTGTAAAAAAAAATACAAACAGCTTACCAACAGTTAAACCCACCACCCACACAACCAACCCCCCCAACTCCCCCAAATAAAATCCTATCTATACAACCTAAGCTCCCCATTGCCCTGAAAAGGGCATTTGGATGGGCATTGCCCTTAAAAGGCATTTAGCTCTTTTACATTGCCCAAAGAACCTAATCTAAAAATAAAACCCACCCAATAAACCCTTAAAAAATCTAACACTAACCCCCGAAGATCCACTTACAGTTTTTGAAGACCAGACATCCATTCTCATCAATCTGGGAGAAGTCTTCATCCAAGTGGGCAGAAGTCATCAACGAAGATGGGAGGAGTCTTCATCCAAGCGGCAAGAAGTAGTCCTCCAGGCGAGCAGAAGTCTTCTTCCAGGTGGCATCTTCTATCTTCATCCTTCCGACGCGGAGCGGCTCCATCTTCAAGACATCCAGCGTGAAGCATCCTCTTCTTTCGATGGTCGCTGAATAATAAAGGTTCCTTTAAATGACTGATTGTGGAAAGATTCACGTTTATGGCATTTGAGTAAGGAACTTCTGTCTTTATTTTTTACCTCTTGTCTATCTAGTTCAAGAATGTTTCCTTTTTAACCTTTTTGTAGAAATCTACTTGTCAATATATTGGATTGTTCTTCATAGTCTTCTATTTTATCACAATTTCGCCTAATGTGTTGGAATTGTCCTTTCAGTATGGCTTTAAGTCAAGAAGGGTGATGATGACTATCTTGCCTTACGTAAGTATTTACGTCACACTTTTTGAAAAAGGTTTCAGTGTGCATGTCTTAATCTAATACAAATAAAGAAAGATCCAAAAAGGAAGCCTGGGTACTATGTATTTCAGGGGTCAATATAATATTGTGGAGCATTGTCCCACAAAATGCCCTTTTAAGGGCAATTGGTAGTTTATTGTATTCTAGTTTTTTTGGTTTTTTTTGGGTGGGCTTTTTTATTTTGATAGGGCTGTTAGATTATGTGTAATTCTTTTTTATTTTGGAAGATTTCGTTTTTTATTAAAATATAATGACATGGGTCTGACTTTTACATCTAATATTCAGAAAGAAAAAATTGAGTTTCTAGATGTTTATATAGAATGGAATTTGGATGGGAGCTTATTGTCATCAACCTTTTTTAAAAGTGTTGATAGTAATAATTTCTTGCACTTTTATAGTAACCATCTAAATGGCTGGAAAACTAATATACTATACAGCCAGTTTAGGCGTATTCGAATGAACTGTGGTAATATAGATAAAATGTGAGGAGTGAGGGCGCTAACAAAAGCTTAAGGAATTAAGATCCTAAATATATTAGTTATATTTGATTGGTTTTTGTACTAGATTTAGTTCCTTCAGCAGGAGTTCATCAAAAATATACAGTGAATAGATATAGAAAATTGATTGTGCGCGTATCTATCTCATGTAAATTAATCTAAGGTGCAGTGTGCAATGTCCTCTAAGTTCCTATTAAGAAACCGAAATAGTGCAACAATATAAAGTGCAATGTGCAAAACTGATATTTTAATAAGTGTAAGAACAAATACATTTATATAGATACTGTGTATAGTGAGCTATATGTTTGTAAGCAGCATATAAGATATATATATGACTTATAGATAACGGTTATAATCTTCTATAACCTCCTAGATGAATTTTAATATACGGAATGTATATAGATATTAAAAATAGTCTTAACAAGAAACATGACTAAAACTCTAATGAGAGATACAATAAAATTTATTACGTTTCCAAAAGAATTTTATCTAAAAAAAATTTGAGACTGAGGGGACGTCTCCCCAAATATATTTACTTCATCAATGTAAAATTAAGCTTGTTAGAATGTTAAAATAAACCTAAGCAACAATGTAACAAATGAGAATGGTTTAAAATTGCAAAATCTAAAGGACTGGTACTATATCACCGTTACAGGGAAATATTATATCACACAAAAAGTTGTATATATTTTAAAACAGGATAAAAATTAGAAGTTAAAAAATATTTTTTTCATAGTCCGATATAATGCAGAGTAAAAAACTTAGATGTTAAAGTCTCTTTGTATAAAGATATATTGGACACCTTCAGTATGAGTTATCTTATCCTCTTTTTTGTTTAAAAAACTTTAAATGCTGAAGTCTCTTCTCTGCAGAGATGTATTAGATACCTTTAGTATGAGTTACCTTATCTTCTTGTGTTTTAGCTTTTGCTCTGTTTACTCACTCGATGCAGCTAGTGATTCAGAGCCGCCGCATGTTCTCAGCATCTGACGTCACTCTCATGTCTTTAATTATCCGGTTCCAAAAGAAATTATAGCAGCTTGGCGATTCCGGTTTTCTGAATAATTCTTCCCAAATCTTCCTGCTCTTAGTGCCTTGCATGCAGGGGAGGTATAGTTCAAATAGATGGTGCTTGTAATATGCCGATGAATGCAGATGAAAACATAACCTGGGTTACAAAATCACAGCAGTAGTATCCGAATGCAAAGCATGCAAACTTCAGATAATTTCTGGAAGTCACTTGAAGTCACAAGGGTCGACGCGTTTCGCTCTATACAGAGCTTTATCAAGATACCTGTGTACCTGTTAGAAGGACTTTTTATTTTAGTGAGGTGTTTGGAATCACAGTCTCCAGCGCTCTACTCACTCATCTATTTATATAACTGTGGTAATATAGAACTATATGATTCCCAATCAACTATTTTGATTAACAGATTTAAGGAAAAGGCTATCCCATGAATTTGATTATGGATGGATATAGTAAAGCAAGAAACAAAGATAGATGCTACCTACCTACAACAAGCTCCGGAAGATAAAACTAATAATCGATCCAATCTCACATCTAGTCCAGCTTTTATAACTCAATATAACTCTAGTCATAACATTATAAGAGAAACTCTAAACACAAATTAGCCCATTATATTAAAAGATCACTATCTAAAAGGAAATCTAGAATCTAACCCAAGAATTATCTTTAGGCCTGCTCCCACTTTAAAACAGAAATTGGCCCCCAGCAAAATAGTGGTGTCTAAAGGAAACAAACACCATACATTGCCTTTAAGAGCAAATAGAAACACTAAGAAACCAGGGGTGTTCAAATGTAACAAAAAGAGGTGTCTAATGTGCAAATCGATGACCCACGGCAGCAACTCTATCACTAGTTACACTACAGGTGAAACATTTGAAATTAAAACCCATATCAATTGTGGCACAGATTATGTTATATATGTCCTCACATGTGAATGTGGATTACAATATTTAGGACGTACCTGTAGGAAAATAAGAACTAGGTGGAGCGAACACAATAGGAATCTAACAAATGGTTCTTTAAAACACAGTGTATCTAGACACAGTGTTCTTCAACACAAGAAACATAATAGTTACCTTTGTTATAACCCCCTAGAGAGCATATCAAGCTCATATAGGGGCAAAAGATATAGTCGTTTACGACAGAGGAAAACATACTGGATATACTAATTCCAGTCTCTCTTTCCCTCTGGACTAAACAAAGTAATCGATTTAGCAGCATTCCGAGACATTACCATCCGTTAGAGTCATAATTTGTGTCTTGCTATTGTCTAGTATCCTATTTGAGGGTCATTTATGGTCAATATATTATCATGGTTCATAATGAATTAAGTAATTATTGGTCTGATACATATCCTCTATCCCTTTAAATCCTCATATCTTATTTTGGATGAGATCCTTGCAAGTTAGTAGCCTGGTCTAGCTTAGTTCTTGTCTAATATATCCTGCATTAGATGTAAGAATAACATATATGGTCTCCTACTAGGATAATCTTTTTTAGATCACCTATCATAGAGTTATTCCACTTCATTACATACTTTATAATCCATTATAGGGCACCCATAGAGTATTTAGTACCAACACATCACAACATTAAATGGATTACACTCACATACACTCACTTCACGTATTTTCACATATTAACGAGGATTACTAAGTATAATTTAGTTTAATCTAGTATGGATTGCATTGTTGCATTTTATTATAACATGCACAAAATATATACAGAATTAGAAAACCTTACAATAGAGGCTACATCCCACCTGAAGGTACCTTCTAGTTAGGATATATGTTATATATTAATATTGAGTATCATTTGAGAATAAAATTTAGTTTAACTGAAATTATATTGCAAATCAGCACACTACATTTTAGAAAAACCAGAAGACATTCTTCAGTTAGGAAACATGTTGTATATAAACACAGAACAATATATAGCATCTATATACCAATACATTAATTTAATTTTATTTTACTAATGTTATGCCTAGCACATTGATTTATTTATGTATATGTAAATTATTTCTTTTTTATCACTCAGCACCTATACATTACCTATATGGAAATATGGGAATCTATGTCATATATTCTTATGTATTTTTGGACAATCACTATATCAAATAGTATATACTATACTAAACATACACATTTATTCTCCCATTTAGACACGCAATTTAATTACATAGCATATATTATTTAGAAATCTTTTTTAAGTATAATATAAGATCACTTTTAACACATAATTGTTCACTGGCGGCTAGATTTAGAGTTTTGTCGGTAACGACCCGAAAAACTAACGCCCGCGTTTTACTGGCCGCACCATAAAAATAACTCTGGTATCGAGAGTCCACATAAAGGCTGCGTTAGGCTCCAAAAAAGGAGCGTAGAGCATTTTTAACGCAGCTTCAACTCTCGATACCAGAGTTGCTTACGGATGCGGCCAGCCTCAAAAACGTGCTCGTGCACGATTCTCCCATAGGAAACAATGGGGCTGTTTGAGCTGAAAAAAAACCTAACACCTGCAAAAAAGCCGCGTTCAGCTCCTAACGCAGCCCCATTGTTTGCTATGCGGTAACCCTTCCGACGTCTGCACTTAACACTCTAACATGTACCCCGAGTCTAAACACCCCTAACCTTACACTTATTAACCCCTAATCTGCCACCCCCGCTATCGCTGACCCCTGCATATTATTATTAACCCCTAATCTGCCGCTTCGTAAACCGCCGCTACTTACATTATCCCTATGTACCCCTAATCTGCTGCCCTAACATCGCCGACCCCTATATTATATTTATTAACCCCTAATCTGCCCCCCACAACGTCGCCTCCACCTGCCTACACTTATTAACCCCTAATCTTCCGAGCGGACCTGAGCGCTACTATAATAAAGTTATTAACCCCTAATCCGCCTCACTAACCCTATCATAAATAGCATTAACCCCTAATCTGCCCTCCCTAACATCGCCGACACCTAACTTCAATAATTAACCCCTAATCTGCCGACCGAATCTCGCCGCTATTCTAATAAATGTAAAGTCTAAGCTAAGTCTAACCCTAATACTAACACCCCCCTAAATTAAATATAATTTTAATCTAACGAAATTAATTAACTCTTATTAAATAAATTATTCCTATTTAAAGCTAAATACTTACCTGTAAAATAAATCCTAATATAGCTACAATATAATTTATAATTATATTATAGCTATTTTAGGATTTATATTTATTTTACAGGTAACTTTGTATTTATTTTAACCAGGTACAATAGCTATTAAATAGTTAAGAACTATTTAATAGCTAAAATAGTTAAAATAATTACAAATTTACCTGTAAAAGAAATCCTAACCTAAGTTACAAATAAACCTAACACTAGACTATCAATAAATTAATTAAATAAACTACCTACAATTACCTACAATTAACCTAACACTACACTATCAATAAATTAATTAAATACAATTGCTACAAATAAATACAATTAAATAAACTAGCTAAAGTACAAAAAATAAAAAAGAACTAAGTTACAAAAAATAAAAAAATATTTACAAACATAAGAAAAATATTACAACAATTTTAAACTAATTACACCTACTCTAAGCCCCCTAATAAAATAACAAAGCCCCCCAAAATAAAAAAATGCCCTACCCTATTCTAAATTACTACAGTGCAAAGCTCTTTTACCTTACCAGCCCTGAACAGGGCCCTTTGCGGGGCATGCCCCAAGAAATACAGCTCTTTTGCCTGTAAAAAAAAACATACAATACCCAAGCCCCCCAACATTACAACCCACCACCCACATACCCCTAATCTAACCCAAACCCCCCTTAAATAAACCTAACACTAAGCCCCTGAAGATCATACTACCTTGTCTTCACCATACCAGGTTCACCGATCGGTCCAGAAGAGCTCCTCCGATGTCCTGATCCAAGCCCAAGCGGGGGGCTGAAGAGGTCCATGATCCGGCTGAAGTCTTCATCCAAGCGGGGCAGAAGAGTTCTTCCATCCGATTGAAGTCTTCATCCAAGCGGCATCCATCCGGAGTGAAGCGGCAGCATCCTGAAGACCTCCACCGCGGAACATCCATCCTGGCCGACGACTGAACGACGAATGACGGTTCCTTTAAATGACATCATCTAAGATGGCGTCCCTCGAATTCCGATTGGCTGATAGGATTCTATCAGCCAATCGGAATTAAGGTAGGAATATTCTGATTGGCTGATGGAATCAGCCAATCAGAATCAAGTTCAATCCGATTGGCTGATCCAATCAGCCAATCAGATTGAGCTTGCATTCTATTGGCTGTTCCGATCAGCCAATAGAATGCGAGCTCAATCCGATTGGCTGATTGGATCAGCCAAACGGATTGAACTTAAATCTGATTGGCTGATTGAATCAGCCAATCAGATTTTTGCTACCTTAATTCAGATTGGCTGAGAGAATTCTATCAGCCAATCGGAATTCGAGGGACGCCATCTTGGATGACGTCCCTTAAAGGAACCTTTATTCGTCGTTCAGTCGTCGGTTGAGGAGGATGACTCCGCGTCGGCTCCTTTGAAGATGGCTCCGCTCCGCTCCGGATGGATGAAGATTGAAGACGCTGCCTGGATGAAGACTTCTACCGGATGAAGGACCTCCTCTGCGCACCTTGGATGAAGATTTCAGCCCGGTTGGGTGAAGACGGCTCAAGGTAGGATGATCTTCAGGGGGTAAGCGTTAGGTTTTTTAAGGGAGGTTTGGGGGTAGAGTAGGGGTATGTGGGTGGTGGGATTTAATGTTGGGGGGGTTGTATTTTCTTTTACAGGTAAAAGAGCTGATTACTTTGGGGCAATGCCCCGCAAAAAAGCCCTTTTAAGGGCTGGTAAAAGAGCTGGTTACTTGGTAATTTAGAATAGGGTAGGGCATTTTTTTATTTTGGGGGGCTTTATTATTTTATTAGGGGGATTAGATTAGGTGTAATTAGTTTAAAAAACTTGTAATTCTTTTTTATTTTCTGTAATTTTGTGGGGTTTTTTTGTACTATAGTTTATTTTATTTTATTTTATTTAATTTTAGGTAATTGTAGGTAATTTAATTTATTTAATGATAGTGTAGTGTTAGGTTTAATTGTAACTTAGGTTAGGATTTATTTTACAGGTAATTTTGTACTTATTTTAGCTAAGTAGTTATTAAATAGTTAATAACTATTTAATAACTATTGTACCTAGTTAAAATAAATACAAAGTTGCCTGTAAAATAAAAATAAATCCTAAAATAGCTACAATATAATTATTAGTTATATTGTAGCTATCTTAGGGTTTATTTTACAGGTAAGTATTTAGTTTTAAATTGGAATAATTTAGTTAATACGACTAATATTATTTAGATTTATTAAAATAATATTTAAGTTAGGGGGGTGTTAGGGTTAGTGTTAGACTTAGGTTTATGGGTTAATAATTTTAATATAGGTGGCGGCGGTATAGGGGGGCAGGATAGGGGTTAATAACTTTAATATAGGTGGCAGCGGAGTCCGGGAGCGGTGGTTTAGGGGTTAAACAATTTTTTTATTAGCGGCGGGGTCCGGGTTCCGCAGGATAGGGGTTAATAACTTGAAAATAGGTGGCGGAGTTGTAGTGGGTGGCAGGATATGGGTTAATAGGTATAATGTAGGTGACGGCGGGGTCCGGGAGCGGCGGTTTAGGGGTTAATACATTTATTATAGTTGCAGCGGGTCCATGAGCGGCGGTTTAGGGGGTAATAACTTTATTTAGTTGTGGGGGGCTCCGGGAGCAGCCGTTTAGGGGGTAAAACAGTATAGTTTAGTGTGGGTGCTTAGTGACAGGCTATCAAAAAAGCTTGCGAAGAAGCCGATGAGCAGCGAGATCGATGACTGACAGTTAACAACAGTCCGCTGCTCATCGCTCTGTACTTGGTGTGCGGCTTCTTGACAGCTTTTTTGATAACTTTGGCGAACGTATTCAGGTCCACGGCAACGATGGTAGGTGAGCTTAGGCGAGCGTATTGGGCCGGCGAATGCAGGAAAGTAGACGGCTTCATACATAGAGGCCAATGAGTCATGATCATGACAGTCTTGCTTGCAACCCCAGTGCCTATCCAGCCTTTTTCAGTCTATCACGCCCCTCCATGTGGACATTAGGAACAACGTTGCTATAGAGAGGAAATAATTACTGCATTAGAACATGCCCCCTGATGTACATCACAGAAAAAAAAACTCTTTCTA
This sequence comes from Bombina bombina, assembly GCF_027579735.1. NCBI lineage: Eukaryota > Metazoa > Chordata > Amphibia > Anura > Bombinatoridae > Bombina > Bombina bombina. The sequence continues at coordinate 16,903,680 of NC_069500.1, forward strand.
TTGGTGCGTGTCGGTAAATACACGACACCACTACCCGTATGTTCCCCGCTTTAGCATTGGTCTAATAGAGGGCAGATCTTAAATAACAAGACAAGATTGGTGAAATATCGCCAAACGCCCATTATACTCGGCTGACAGTTTAGCTATGTGCAAAAGACTAAATAACCTGTTTGTAGTATGAAATTAATATAACTGAATGGCCTCAAAACCACTTAACTTTAATAAACATCTGCTCTATGCATGAATGAAAATTATAGTAATTATATATAACTCTTAAGATATGTTATCTTGAAAAATGAGGAGGATTGCGGCATATGAGGGTATGTACTGTGTGTTATAACCTATGATAAACTGCTAATTGGATGCTTATTATTTGAAACGGTTATATGGTTGCATTTAGATACATACATTGTTAGTAATTAACTAGACCCACTCAATATTGTTTTCTTTTGCACTTTTGCTAAGATACAATGTACTATTTTAGTGCTCTACCGTTATATTTAGATTCTGTGTTCATGCAAAATGTCAATGTATATTGTATTTCCAGGATGATTATTTTAAAAAAAAATGATGTCAGTATTTTGGTGTTGTGAATCAATCAATTAGTATTGTTTGCCTTCACACACACCCCTAGGGGTGTGTCCTTGTTCACCATTGGTCAAAGTTTAGTTTAAATGAATTGTCAGTTAAAAGGTTCATTATGCCTGATGAAATAGCCCATGCTAGGGCTGAGAAACGCGTTGCATTTTAAACCATTGTTTGCCATATTTTCTTTTAATAAACTAACTTCTTTTATACACGCTTTGGTTTACCTTCTTCCACAGCAGTTTTAACTGTTGCAACTGACTTTTTCCATCAACTTCCAAGTATAGCAGGATTCTCCTGCTTTGACCGACCTACACCTGGAGAGGGTTAGCTGGTACACCCTAAGCTACTAGCCTGCACCTACCAGTACATAAGTGTACTTGGGCCAAATGTGAGTACCCACTTGGCTATATATGTTATCATTTGTGGTTCAGAATATTGATATACACATGAGGCGCCCCTCTTGTCTACTGTTTTTTATTCAGCTCTGGATTAATCTCTGAGGAGGAGAGCAGCCTTTTCTGTTAGCCGGTACACCCTGAGTTACCAGCCCGCTCCTACCAGTACATATGTGTACTTGGGCCGAATGTGAGTATCCACTTGGCTTTTCATATTTTAATTGTTTTGGCATACTGATACATACATGAGGCGCCCCTCTTGTCTCTTATTATTTTTTAATCTAGGTGTTATGTCTTTCAAATTAATTTGCCAAACACTTCTACACTTGAACCCTTGCAATGACTAGGGTACAATTTGGAAGTTTCTCTAAAAATAGATCCAGGGTTTTGACCTGTGGATGTATCATCAGGTTTGTAACAGTATAAGTTTTGGCAAAAAAACGTTTAACAGTGATGTTCCTGATGAACCTTTGGGCATCTAAAAGTAACTGAAATGTATTTAAACCTTGATTAGGAATACATTTTAAACCTTCAGTTAGTATTCCTTTTTCTTGTTCAATTATTATCTGTGAAGATATATTTTGGATTTCTATTCCATTTGTCTTCTCCTTCTGTGTCTTGCTTCTACCTCCTCACCCCCACTGAGTGATTTGGTGTTCTTTCCTTTTCTCTCTGGTTGGTCCTGTCTGGTTGGAGTGGGGAGTATCTGTTTGGATGCATCCATCTCTGTGTTGGTGATGTGTTGTGTGTTACTGTTTTGTATCTTTCTTTGTTTGAGTCTTGCTGAAAAGGGCGTGAAGATTAATTGAAAGATCTTTGATTGGTATCGTGATGATGTGTGTCATTATTGAATAAAATAAAATGGGAACCTAATTTCTGATGGGTTACCATGGATGTCACATCACTTTATTCAATCATTGATCATCATAAAGGTTTACAAGCAGTGAGATGGAGATTAGAACAAGATACGAGTTTAGCCATTTCTCTTCTTGAATTTATCATCCAATCTATAGATTTCATTCTTGCTCACAACTTTTTTTGGTTCAATAACAAAAAAATCTACAAATTTGTGGGACCCCCATGGGCAACATCTATATGGATTACTTTAAACACCACTTTGTTTGGCAGAGTGATCCATATGGGGTAGACCTGGTGACATGGCGGAGGTACATCAATGACGTTTTGTTCATCTGGAAGGGTGACATTGAGACATTATAATTCATTTCACACATGAATAATTATGACATGAATATTATATTGAACCCTGAAATACATAGTACCCAGGCTACCTTTTTGAATCTTTCTATATTTGTATTAGATGAAGCCATACACATTAAAACCTTTTTCAAAAAGTGTGACGTAAATACATTAGACAAGATAGTCATCATTAGCCTTCTTGGCTTAAAGTCATTCCAAAAGGACAATTCCAACGCATCAGGCGAAATTGTGATAGAATAGAAGACTATGAAGAACAATCCAATATATTGACACTATTACTATTACCACCTTTAATTCTGAACACAACCAGATAAAAAATATTATTAGTAAACATTGGCACATATTAAAAAGTGATGGCCAAAATAATTCCCAATAAACCTCAAATGACATTTAGAATAGGAACCAACTTTAAACAAAAGTTGGCCCCTTCTTTAAACAAAGGCATGAATCCTAAAATTCCTCTACAGATTTCAAATCTCAAGGGTTTTTATACCTGTAACCATTGTAAAGGCTGTAATTACACCAAAAGGGTGCATAAGAAATTTACATCAACAATCACCGGAAAAACCTTTGAGATTGAGAAATGTAAAAGTTGTAAAACTACTAATGTTATTTATTTGTTGCAATGTAAATGCCAGATCCAATATTTAGGACAAACTAGTAGGTTTGTGAAAACAAGAATTCTTGAACATATGAACAAAATAGACAAGAAACATGAGGACCATGGAGTCCCCATACATTGCAATTAATGTCCCATGTTTGATAAGAATGATTTCTGAGTCCCTCATTTGTCAATTCTTTACATGCAAGTCTTCCATCATTGGATCAAAGTTTTTCACATGACGGACCTGCAATGGAACATTATTATTGGCAACAACTCGTTTGATGACTGTTGCTAACATATTCGCGACTATTAGCTCAACACATGATCATTCATTTTAACATCAAGCCAGCATCTATTTCATTGGTCCTAAGAATCACATGACAAATCCAGACCTGAAATAGAACTTTGTTCTCTTTACTACCTGATTGAAATCTGGTTTTATGTAATTTGTTGTACTATCTGTGATTGGTTATTTTTGTCCTTACCCATTTAACATCAAAATTTGAATACAAATGAATGATAAATGTTTACTATCAACATAGTTTTTGATTGTTTTTATTGGCAAAGGAGTTTATCTGGTTAAGGATAAAAATCGATAATATTAACATGTTTACTTTGTGAGTCTAACCTCCGGTTAAACTGGAAATTGGAACCTTAGCCACCTGTATTTAATCAGAGATGTTTGTCACAGCACAGCAACTGTTCACCTGTTTTTACTTGTTTTTTTTTCATTGCTCTTGAGAAAGACGTTTTTTTTTGTTTGTTTTTTAATAATTTTTTTATTGAGGTTTTTCTAGGTTACAACAAAAAGTTTACAATCTTGGAGAAATACAATTTATGTGTACACAGTGTTTTCATATCTTCTCAGTAGTAAAAACTATCTGAAATACAGCTAAGCATATTGAGAATACACTTGACTAAATAAAAGCGGGAGTCTATGGACAGAAATCTCACAATAATACGTTCTTTAAGGCAATAACTGTCTGAGAAACAAGTAAACATGTTGGATACAATGAAACCTCAGTTTTCTTTTAAGGTAGATCACAAGAGTACCTACATCACTGGCCAATTTTGGACCAACCAGAACATAAAGATTAAATTAAATGGTAGTTACATACTGACCACTCTTGGGTCACTAGAAAAATATAAACCTCCCAACTGATATATAAGAATATATTTAATATCGCTGGAGGTGGCAAGTCTAGAATGATAAACAAATATATATAAAATTAGGTACAACCAATTATTGTGGTATAACTCAAGAAACATTTCAAAATAGCGGACCAAAGCCACTCTCTAGATAACCCAGTCTTACTACTGGGAATGGAATAAGCCCCCCTCTACAGATTAAATATACTACTATCTCTAAATAGCTGGTTAGGTAAAAAGAGTGACAGTCTGTTACTTTGGTAAAATTAAGATCAGCAATATATAATATCGGTTGCATTTACAGCGGGGCATAATCTGTATTCTGTCGTATAACATAAAATTCCTCTTTTTATATATTTATTTCATATAGTAGGTATAGCAGCAAATAAGTACTACTTGGAATAACAGCAGGTAAACACTGCTTGAAATAATATGGTAAAGACAGTATTAGGAGGGGGGGGGGGGCGCGTGGTTAGCTTTGTGCTGCTCCAAAATGCTTAGAATCAAAGCATATTAATCGTACTTAACACACATGTCAAAATAGTTAAGAAACACTTGTAGCTTATGTACTTCTTAAGATATATATATTAAGATACATGTTAACTGAAAACAGAGAGACTATGAAATAGCATAATGAATGTGTCTGGGGTCCCCTCTGGAAGGACTGTCATGACTGCTAATGAGTATTCACAGTTGTTTGGGGTGTTCTGGCGACACCATTAAATCACACATCCTCAAAGATTTATGCATTAGGGTACTGTGTACCGTATATATGGAGACAGGGGTATCAAACATAAATCACCTTTCAACAAGATCAGTAAACCACCTCTGCTATGAGATACTTTTAAAGTTAAGGGGCACTTATTTAACATTTGAAACAGGACTAAAGCTGGACAACACATAGCTGCAAAATAGATTATTACATCTAGTTCTCAGGCCTTCAGTCCTCTTCTAGGGTGTTGATAATTCCCAAATAGGGTCTAGGTATACGACCCCCATATTTAAAGACACATTAAAAAGCTGTTCTATTAAGGGCACTACCATATAAACAACATTTAAGCTTTGCATACCACCATTTAACCAATAACAAAATAGTAAACTTATATCAAAGAGGAGAATAGTTAGCGTATCTCTCAAAAGACCTAGCCAGCACATTCTGTACTTATAGCCTAGATCCTTTCTTAAAAAGATGAATAACAGTTATACCAAGCTTAGTGATAGATAAACATAGCATTCACTGTTATCTGATTAATTTGGTAGCAAGAAGGAAGCATTGCTTGTTACTCTAGTTTAACGTCTCGTTAAAGGGATAGAAATAAGATATTATGTGCAAATGATTCAGCCATATTAATCCACTTTTGGTATGTTGGAGGATAAAAACATACATACGTGACTTAGATAGTAAGTTTGTAATTAACACTACACACATATGCAATATCATGTACAATATTTTTCAAAAAGTGCAATGCAAGCAAACCATGTAAGAAGTGGTATATGACTTCTTATTTTCCCCATATGTCCAAGTCTGTATGGTGATTAATAGGAAAAAAAAAGAAAATAGAGTAGACAGTAACTAGATCTCAGAGTGGGACAACTTCTGCCAAAGTCTATGTTTCTAACCTACACCTCGCTTATTAAATTTGTTCCATTGGGCAGTTGCCGACATATCATGGAGAGTATGCAGAGTATGAGAAGCTGGATGATATAAGTGTCCCACCTCTACAAATTGGACAGCTGTGGTCACCACAGCTCTGAGTAGTCGGGCTAAAACTCTCCCCCTCCGGTATGCTGTATTAAGCTTCTTCAGCGGTTTCACAAGTTGTGTCTGATGGCCGTGGAAACCGGGATCCACCAGTGCTGCAACATGTCCAACTGCCTTTTTTGCCCCAAAGTGTGACTCACCGGAGCTCCGCATATACTGGCTGTCACAGGGAGCACGGACGTGGAAATGGTGAGGGCTGCTCGGGCTGCCTCCCCTTGGGTCGACCGCATCCCTCCAAGGAAGCGCTGAGTGCTGATCTCCCTCCACTGTCGGGGTGTAATGGGCAGGAGTAGGACCGGGTAGGTGCAGTGTGTTGGCAACTAGTGTGATGGAGAGCAGCTCACCAAAGTCAAACATCGTAGTCGCTTGGCGATGTGGCACCGCAGATGCTTCTGTCGCCTTAGTCAGTCTCTCTGTTATTGCAGCCCCATCTACAGAGTACATGGTGGTCGGCACATGAGAATGTAGGGCTCTAACCACATAGCCCTGGTTATTGATGAAGGTAGATAGCTCTGGGGCGGAATAGCTTTGGGGTGGTTCCTCTATGTCTTCTCCTTTTATTAACTTAGTCAGATCATCGAAGTTATCTTGCATTCACCGTGTAAGGTCAGCTAAGAGGATTTGTATCCTTATGTGAGATTCTTCTCTGTGTACAACCACCAGGCTGAACTATTTTAGCCCCGCACTCGGAGGGGGGGGGGGGGCTGGAGTGAAGTGTGGTAGGCCGCAGCTTAGTGTCTCTTTGGCCTAGGTTGGTATTGGAAGGACAAAGATACCGTAAATCTCATATGGATCTGTGCAGCTTGGGTCCATAGATCTATATATGAGCTTGAGAAGGGTGGATTTTGTATAGTTTAGTGGATATATAGTAGATTGTACAGAAATCTTCCAGAGCTGTAGGAAATGCAACCTATCATGGCCGCTGCTTAGGCACGCCCCCTTGAGAAAGACGTTTTAATGTTGAAACGCGTTGAGATAAGAAATATTTTTATTTTTTTTACCAACACTATTTGTGTTTACTGCTTTTTGCCGTGACTACGTCGATACATAGTTTCCAAGGAGTAAGTGATTACTTTTTTTTATATATACGGAGTCCTTACCTTTTCAATGGAGTATATCATTCCTTCTTCAGTTTGATTGTATCATATATCGAGGGGATTTCCTCCAGACCGGCTGACAATACAGATCTTATGGAGTAAGTATACTGCACTCATATCATTTGGCATATACACATATATCAAGCCATTTTCTTTTACCATCAGTAGTATTTACATATCCAGAATGATCCACAGAGGACCTGTGCCATCCATATTTCTAGAGATAAAGATTTTATTTTCTTTAATAAGTTGGTGATTCCACGAGCCATCGCACGTTTTATTTAATACCCAAGTTGTGGAGTACAGAAGATCACCTTGAAATGTCGGGACATGAAGTTAAGTGGGAACACTATTGACCAGACACTGCTGCCTGGAGAACTTTCCTACCAGAAGAGGCAAAGACAACAAGTGATACAACTTTGTAAATGTGTGTAAAGACCAATTAGCTGCTTTGTAATTTTGTTCCACTTAGGTTTCAAGAAAATGAAAGTGATCTAGTAGAATGAGCTGTAATGTGTTCTGAGGGAGTCTTCCCCACCAACAAGTAAGCCTTATAAATCAGTACAGCTGTTGCCTTCTGACCCTTAAGGGGTCCAGAGAGTGAGCATACAAGGAAGAAGACTGTCTACAGTCCTTAGTGACCTCTACACCCAGATTATGTATACAAAAGCTCCTTGGAATTTCTAGGAGCTGGACAAAAAGAAGGAAGAACAATCTCTTGATTTATGCTGTTTCCAGAACCCACCTTAGTCTTAAAAACTGCCTTATCCTGATGAAAGCTAAGATAGGGAGAATCGTATGAAAGTGCAGATGGTTCAGAAATTCTACCTGAAGACATAGCTAAAGCTAATACAACCTTTTTTTGCTGCATTCAGTTTCTATGTTTAATAACAATTCTCTGTTTAAGTATAAAGTTTAAGCACTAAGAGAGATTTTTAAACTGTTTTATTTAAGCTTGCCTTTTTACAGATCCACATATTAAGTTCTGCATGTCCAAGCTGAAGCAATCTGGATTACTGATGCATGTTCCTGCTTGATATGGGCTATCACTAAGGCATCTATTAGTTCAACTTGTGGATCTCGTGACCCAGTACAATATCGGGGAAGCTTGTGATTCAAATGAGAAGCCATTTGGTCTACCTCTGGGAGCCCCCCCCCCCCTCACTATTTGATTGAACCCCTCCTGGTCCAGAGATCACTCCACTGGGTGGAGAAACTGATGACTGAGGGAGTCAGCTTTGCAATTGTTTACTTCTGGGAATATGAATAACTTATATTGTACAGTGATTCTGTTCTGTCCACTCTAAAATGTGGGATACCTCCTTCATTGTCAAGGAACTTCGAGTTCCCGGTGATTAATATATACACTACAAACATGCCGTTTTCTGACTAAAATTTAGATTTGACTCTTGTTTAAGAAGAGGCCAGCTATGAAGAGCCTTAAAGATTGTTCAGAGTTCCAGAATATTGATTGCTAACCTTGCCTCCTGAGTAGACCAAACCATTTGCACTCGCTGAGACTCCCATACTGCACCCCATTTTAACAAACTCGCATCTGTGGTGATGACCACCCTAGGCCGAAACAGAACATGATCTTATTGAATCACAGACTGATGAGTCTGCCCCAAGAGAGACTGCCTGGCCTTGTTATCCAGGAATATCCTTTTCAAGATTTCTGAACAGATGAAGAGAAATACTTGATTTCTGTACTGAGGAAAGGAATGAAAACTAACAGCAAACTTCTTTTTGCCCTTAGAAATTTGACCTTACCGCCAGTGACCTTGGCAATAATTTCAACAAAACCTGGACACCTTGAAATTAAAGAGACAAAACTTTACCATATCCAGAACCAAAGATTTCAGCCACAATACAATTCTTGTCAGGACTGCTAAACCTGCATTCTTAGCATTAATGTGGATACTTCTATATTGTAAATGAAAGTGTAAGATGACACACTTACTACCAGTGACCATGGAAATAATTGCATCCAAAACTGGAAACAAAAGTCTAACCTTGGACACCATATCCGAAGCCCAGGATTTCTTTCAGACACACGTCCCTTCTAGTATTAATGCGGATAATCTCTTCATTTACATGACAAATAAAAGTGTTAGCAACTTTAATCATCTTTAAACAATTCTGCATTTCCTCTCTTCTGAAATTATTTCAGATAAAGTGTCACACCATAAACTGATTGCAGCAGCAACAAAGATGACACTAATCACTGGCCTAAATAAAAATAAAAACCTGCCTGCTGGAAAGCTTTCCTGAAATAAGCTTCCAATTTCCTATGCATAGGGTCCTTAAAAGAGGTGCTGTCTTCAAAAGGGTGAGAGTTATAATAGCCCTGTCAATGGCTTCCCAAAGTTTCAAGTTCAATGCAGCTACTCGAAGCAGTCTCTTGATATTGTAGAGAATACAAAAGGAATTTTAGGTGTATTCCTTCTTTGGAAATTACCTCTGAAATCACTTCTGTAAAAAGACAGACCTCTGATAACTTAGATGTAGGTCTAAATACAAGTCCAGTTGTTTAACTGACATATCTTCTGAGGATTCAGGTTCCTGAACTCCTAGGGTCAGTAAAAACCCATGTAGCAAAGTATGTAAATGTTTAATAAAAAAAATAATAATAACTCTGTCTGATTCTAGATCCATAGAAGGATCTTGAGTATCAAATAGTATTTCACCCACTGATAAAATGTCAGAATCCTCAAAGTTAGTTTCCTTGGTTGGCCATGCAGGTGAACTGATCATGTGAGAGGTGCCCGGTGGCCCGATGAATGAAAAGGACATGCAATTTTAAGCAACTTTCTAATTTACTCCTATTATTAAATGTGCTTCATTCTCTATTTGAAAAGCAAGAATGTAAGTTTAGATGCAGGCCCATCTTTGGTGAACAACCTGGGTTGTTCTTGCTGATTGGTGGGTAAATTCACCCACCAATAAACAAGTGCTGTCCAGTGTACTGAGCCAAAAATTGGCTGGCTCCTTAGCTTAGATGCCTACTTTTTCAAATAAAGATAGCAAGAGAACAAAGAAAATTTGATAATAGGAGTAAATTAGAAATATTTTTTTTTAGTTCAGTGTCCCTTTAAACCCATAGATGTATCACCCTCCATATGGTCTATGCTTACCAGGAGGTGGCATGGCACGCAATACCTTAGAAATAGTTGAGTGTAAATTATTCTTAAAACCAGGGGAAAAATCAAATGGACCACCCTAAATTGTAACTATAGGAGTGGGACACTGACCCTGAAAAAGCATAATAGGGGGTACTTGTCTGGAAGAAGGAATCATATTCATACAGGAAACACATATTTGCGCACAGGGTCACACTTTAAATAATTAGCATAATACACATTTAACATTAGCTGGTAAGTGATCCGAAGATCTCACCTCAAATTTAGAACAATAGAAATAAAGAGATCAAAACACAGTCAGAGTAAGTCAGACAGTCACAAAATTACCAATAAGGGAACACAGATAATATGAATAAATACACAAATACAATACATATAGGGGTCAAATTATCAAGCTCCGAGTGGAGCTTGATGCCCCTGTCTTCGCGCGAGATTTCAGGCTCGCCGCAAACAGTAGTTATGAAGCAGAGGTCAAAAGACCGCTGTTCCATAAAATGCCCGCTGCCTCTGAGGCTGCGGTCTTCAATCCGCCCGATCCTATACGATTGGGCTGATTAACACCCCTTGCAATCCATGTGCAGGGGACATGATACGCTACATCATATCATGTTCGCTTGCACATTAATAAATAGGCCCCAATATATGCATAAATACATAAATACACAGGTGGATTAACTATAAAAACCAGGAAGAAATATATTCAGGACATGTAATACTGTCCTTAAAAAGTAAAGGAAAAATGAACAAGCACACGGAAGAGACTTTTAGAAAAAATATTTAATTCAATATCCCAAACAAACAATTAAGTACATCACCTATTGGTGCTTAGCAGCACCACATGAAGTAAACACATAAACACATAAAAACCAAACAAAAAGAGCGTAATGGGTATTCCCGATTGCTAAGCATACGTATGCAGGAACTTAGATAGACCTAGTGCACATAAAGTATCTAATAGTATCAAAATCTTATGCTAAAATGAGCTAAAAAACACACCTATACATATAGTTTAAAGGACAGGTACAGTCTCTTGTACATAGGGCGTAAAAAAAAGAAAACATGTCCATAAGTAATTTGATTCGAGCGCAGCAATCCTGCTGCACACAAGGTCAAATAGCCACTGTACAGTTTAACAGAAAATGTTTGCACTTATCTTAGATAGCATGTTGTTCCAGCATTTCAGTTAGCTTGCTATCTCCACATTCAGTGTTTCCCAGCCACGTGACGTTACCCAAAGGGGAGTGGTTATGTCGTCACCAGGGTCAATAAGGAGTTTCCAGCAAAGAAGCAAACAACCAGTCCTCATTGGCCAGGCGTAATCCCAGCTGAAGTAGCAAACATGTAGAGTGCAATTGCTAAACCTCAAAGGTAGCAGAGATTACCAAGATGTACCGTCTTGTATGTACTTGGCTGAGCTCTCTATCTAGCAGATCCTCATCGCATACCTATATTCCATGCAGAATGTAGCGTTTCACTACTGTCATCCCAAAGTATTACTGTTCTGAGCTGTTAGCAGCAGTAGGACCATAACGACTCTTACATTAAAAGTTTCCCAGGAGGTAGTCAACTTGCTCCAGGGTCCTCCACACATAAGTGCCAACGCAAGTTTCACCCCCACACCGAGTATGTGTCACAGGGGTTAATCAGGGCATACTAAATCCCAAACAGAGTTTCCTCTTGTATAACACCTGATTAGCTTCAGGTGATTGCTCCCACATCCATTTCAATCTCTTAAAGGCACCAACTCCTTATATTGCAATGTGTAGTAGCTTCAGCCCCAAATTGGAAAGGTTAAGGGAAATATCATTATAAACTGGCATCACCTAATTCCTAGTTACTCTGCCACCATCATCTCCCTTAAACATATGTACCCACTTCATTTAGTACGGCATAGACTCTGTCAAAAGCTTTTAAAAATATGTACATGATTTAAAACCTATATACACACTTTAGGATATTATGCACCTAAAGAGAATTAGTTTAAAGGAATCTTGCAAACTCTAGCTTATCATTTAGCCCAGCTGGTAATCTAGTCCCCAGCCTATATATCCATTTGGCTTCTTTTTGTAATAGAACTTTGTCATTATTGCCACGTCGTCCATTCGTTATCCCTTTATGTATTACAATAAATTTCAGGGACTCCACATTACCATTATGTGATACACAGAAATGCCTAGCAACATTAGTGTCTCTAGAATGGAGGATATCGTCATGGTGCTCCTGTACCCAGTCCTTCACCAACCTTTTCGTTTTACCAACAAAGAAGACCGGGCATGAGCACCGCAAAAGATAAATTACTCCTTCAGATCTGCAATTAAAAAAAAAATTTATATCATAAATCTTGTCATCTAAGACAGAGAATTGTTTAGTGCTATCCATGTGGGCACAGTATACACAGTGCCAACATGGAAAGCTACCTTTAATTCCCTTGTCCTTACACAGCCAATCTGAGTTAGAAGGTCCTCTAGAAAACTGGCTTTTAACCAGTTTATCTCTTAGACTTTGGGCTTTTCTGGCAGTCATCAGGGGTCCATTACCTATAACAGTTTTGACTTAATCATCCAAAGTGAGGATATGCCAATTTATTTTCATTGCTAACCTGATATTGTCCCATTGGTTATTAAAACTAGAGATAAATCTAACCTGATCTTTATCAGTTTTCAATCTGTCTCTATATAAGAGTTTGTCCCTAGACATCTCTCTTGCTCTCCAGAGAGATGTCTTAAGACATTTATTTGAGTAGCCCCACTTCAGGAACTTCTCTTTCATCATAGAAGCATGAAAGTCAAATTTAGCAAGGGAAGAACAGTTCCTCCTAAGACAGAGAAACTGTCCATACGGAATACCTTTCTTAAGATGTTCCAGAAGTGCCGCTACTCGCATGTAATATATTATTAGTAGCGTTACTTTTCCTGTAATTCTCCATAACAATAACCATGCCCTCTTTTTTAAAAATTACATCTAAAAAGACTAACTCTTTTGCATTAGTTTCTGACGTTAGGAGAATGTTCTTGTCATTGTGATTCAGTAAGGATACAAAATCTTCAAATTCATTCACTGTCCCATCCCAAAGGACAAGAACATCGTCCACATATCTGACCCACAAAAGCACCTTCTCATCAAAAATGCTCCAGTGGTGTTCAAATATGTCAAACAATTCCCAAGTCCCCAAATAGAGGCATGCATACGTGGGGGCGCATATCGCCCCCATTGCTGTCCCTTGTAATTAACGTTATAGCTGTCAGTCAAACATAAATATATTGTTTTGAAGAATAAATTCTAACAACAAGATGACAAAATCTGTATGTTCCATATAAATGGGACCCCTTGTCTCAAGGAATCTCCTAACTGCAGTAAGGCCTATCTGGTGGGGAATAGAGGAGTAGATACCTTCCACATCCAATGATGCCAGAATTGTCTTATCATTTACCACCACCCCATCTAGTTTCCTTAATAAATCTGTTGTATCTTTCACATAGGAAGTCAAAGTTAACAAAAAGGGACGAAGATACTTATTAACGTACTCCCCAATTTTCTCAGTAATGCTCCCTATACCCGAGATGATAGGTCTTCCTGGGGGACATTTCATATTCTTATGCAGTTTAGGAAGTACATAAAAAACTGGCATTACTGGATGTTCAGGATATAAGAATTTGAATTCAGTCTGACTAATCACACCCCTACTTCTTGCATCATTCAGAAGCCTAAAGAGAGAATTCTGAATCTGGTCCAAAGAGTTTTTGGGAAGTCTTTCATATTGTTCTTTATCATTTAATTGGTGTTTAACCTCATTAACATAGAGGCATTTATGTAACAGGACCAAATTGCCGCCTTTATCGGAGGGCTTTATCACCAAGCCTGTAGCCATGCTCAATTCCTTCAAAGCTTGTCTCTCCCTAGGTTTCAAATTGTCATCTGTTTGTTGGAATATAAGTTTATCAATATCCTTCTCCATCTGTTTCACAAACAAATTGATAGTTGGAACCAAAGAGAGAGAAGGCATATAAGTAGATTTAGATTTAAAAATGGGCCTCTGCCCCTGTAAAACACTACTCAAAGAGACATCATGGGTTTCTCCCTGGTCATTCTCTGTCAAAAGGGATTCAAGGTCACTAAGGGCCATCTGATCAGTTAGATCAAGATTATATGAAGAATCTTTTTTTGCTTTCATAATTACGGATAAAACAATCTTCATAGCAAAAAGATGAAGGTCTTTCAAAACTTCAAATTTATCAATTGGCACTATCAGACATAAAGAGAGGCCTTTTTTCAATAGTTCTATATGAGCCAAATTAAGGGGGAATGAGGAGAGGTTAACAATCTGAAGTTCTTCATCATTGGGATTAACTATTAACCCCTGCACGTTCCCCTTCCCCTGAATCTCCCCCTGTTCTGAGTGAATTGATCTCATCTAACATAGAAACATAGATATTTACGGCAGATAAGAGCCATAGGCCCAGCAAGTCTGCCCTCTCATCTGTCTGGTTTGGTATCGTTTCTCCATCATTGGTGTCCAATATGGGTCTTTTCCTTTTTCCTCTTCTATTCCTTCTCCTCCTTCTTTTTTGCCCATACCAGAGGAGTTTTTTGATGGACCTGTTTCAGAGTCAGACATATCTGTCCCAGAGTCATATGTACCATTTTGGGACTTATATACATAGACCCTCCCATTTTTATAATCATCCTGGTCCCATCTTAATTTTATACATTTCCTAGCTTTAATATCTGTTTTGAGCTTTGAAATATTAAGACTTGTTTCACCATTCATTTTTTTCAAAATTTGGGTCACTTTCAAAACTATTTACCTTTGCTAAAGCTTTTTCTGCTTCACTTTTAACCTTTTCAAGCCTTTTATTATTTCTTTTAATCATCATATCCATCAAATCCAAGGAAGTTGAGGAGAGTTTTTCATTCCAGAGAATGACCAGGGAGAAACCCATGATATCTCTTTGAGTAGTGTTTTACAGGGGCAGAGGCCCATTTTTAAATCTAAATCTACTTATATGCCTTCTCTCTCTATGGTTCCAACTGTCAATTTTTTTGTGAAACAGATGGAGAAGGATATTGATAAACTTATATTCCAACAAACAGATGACAGTTTGAAACCTAGGGAGAGAAAAGCTTTGAAGGAATTGAGCATGGCTACAGGCTTGGTGATAAAGCCCGCAGAGAGAGGCGGCAATTTGGTAGTGTTAGACAAATGCCTCTATGTTAATGAGGTTAAACGCCAATTAAATGATAAAGAACAATATGAAAGACTTGGCAACAACCCTTTGGACCAGATTCAGAATTCTCTCTTTAGGCTTCTGAATGATGCAAGAAGTAGGGGTGTGATTAGTCAGAATTAATTCAAATTCTAATATCCTAAACATCCAGTAATGCCAGTTTTTTATGTACTTCCTAAACTGCATAAGAATATGAAATGTCCCCCAGGAAGACCTATCGTCTCGGGGATAGGGAGCATTACTGAGAAAATTGGGGAGTATGTTGATAAGTATCTTCGTCCCTTTTTGTTAACTTTGACTTCCTATGTGAAAGATATGGCAGATTTATTAAGGAAACTAGATGGGGTGGTGGTAAATGATAAGACCATTCTGGCATCATTGGATGTGGAAGGTCTCTACTCCTCTATTCCCCACCAAATAGGCCTTACTGCAGTTAGGAGATTCCTTGAGACAAGGGGTCCCATTTATAAGGAATATACATATTTTGTCATCTTGTTGTTAGAATTTATTCTTCAAAACAAAATATTTATGTTTGATGGACAGATATACTGTCAATTACGAGGGACAGAGATGGGGGCGATATGCGCCCCCACGTATGCATGCCTCCATTTGGGGTCTTGGAAATTGTTTGACATATTTTAACACCACTGGAGCATTTTTGATGAGAAGGTGCTTATGTGGGTCAGATATGTGGACGATGTTCTTGTCCTTTGGGATGGGACAGTGGATGAATTTGAAGATTTTGTATCCTTACTGAATCACAATGATAAGAACATTCTCCTAACGTCAGAAACTAATGCAAAAGAGTTAGTCTTTTTAGATGTAACTCTTAAAAAAGAGGGCATGTTTATTGTTACGGAGAATTACAGGAAAAGTAACGCTATTAATAATATATTACATGTGAGTAGCGGACATCCGGAACATCTTAAGAAAGGTATTCCGTATGGACAGTTTCTCCGTCTTAGGAGGAACTGTTCTTCCCTTGCTAAATTTGACTTTCATGCTTCTATGATGAAAGAGAGGATCCTGAAGAGGGGCTACTCAAATACATGTCTTAAGACATCTCTCTGGAGAGCAAGAGAGATGTCTAGGGACAAACTCTTACATAGAGACAGATTGAAAACTGATAAAGGTCAGATTAGATTTATCTCTAGTTTTAATAACCAATGGGACAATATCAGGTTAGCAATGAAAATAAATTGTCATATTTGGATGTTAAAGTCAAAAATGTTATAGGTGATGGACCCCTGATGATGGCCAGAAAAGCCCAAAGTCTAAGAGATAAACTGGTTAAAAGCCAGTTTTCTAGAGGACCTTCTTATTTAGATTGGCTGTGTAAGGACAGGGGAATTAAAGGTAGCTTTCCATGTGGGCACTGTGTATACTGTGCCCACATGGATAGCACTAAACAATTCTCTTTCTTAGATGACAAGATTTATGAAATAAAATTATTTTTTAATTGTAGAGCTGAAGGAGTAATTTATCTTTTTTTTTTTTTTAATTTTATTTTTATTGAGGTTATTAGATACAGTGACAATGAAAACTTAACAGGCATCGATGTACATATACGATATAACATTTCCATTCAAAACATTGTAAATAGACCTGACAGACATGTAAGCGTAGCATGCCCGTTACAGATAAGTAGCTATTGAGCAACAGAGTAATAGTCCAGACAATAACAAGGATAAGTAGCTTGAGTCTCTCTTAAAACTGGTCATGAGTCCTTTTAGTTACTCACTAAGGCACTTTCTGAGGTTAAATCTAAAATAACATATATGATCATGTTTGAACTTTGAAGACAAGTATTACATATCGTAAGTTAATGGCACAATATTCATTCATATAACAAGTGGTGGTATACAATGATGATTGAAGAGTATAAATATCTAAGAATGAAACCTCTTTTTTTTTTTATATTATGCAGGGTTCCCTAATTTACTCGGAGGAGGGGTCACTTTTGGACCTGAGAGTTCCAATGAAAACTGAGGAGGGAAATTGGCATTGGCGAGGCCACTTTTGGACCTTAGTAGTGGTTATGGGGGGGTAAGCAGCGGGCAAAAGCCACTCGAGAAAGAGTGGGGGTGAGGGGGGGCGTGGCAAGTTAGCAATAAATAACCATTTAAGCATAAGTGTAGAGCTAATGAGTGACAGCCAGATGGCTCCTTGTACTTCTTGTTGCTAATATTATCCGTAATTAAGTCCACCTATAAACAGTCTTATTATTAACGGGTGCCTAAGTCATAAATGAAGAACAACAGAAATTAAGATAACCTAGTCAAACTTAAATGAGACCTCATTTTCCTTTAGATCGGAGATGTGAAGTAGCTACTGTCCTGGTCACTCTTTGAACAGTTTTATTAATAAAGTTGTGTCAGATGGTAGCTACTTAAGACTAATTTATATGTATATAGCTATATAGTAAGTAGAGTGATCATGCAAGACATTAGGAACAAGGGTACAACGGGTGAGAACTTTTGTATGGTAAAAATGTGGGAAAGAGGGGATGCCCCAGCTGTGGTGTGCGTGACTTACAGAGAATATGATACTCAGTGCTGAGTCCATGTGCAGAAATATCTTGGGCCTTATTATAGTTATAGAGGAAGAATGGAGATTATGGCTCAAAAGGTCATTCTGATGTACTCATGTATTCTTTTGTTATGACGTATGGAAGGCTGGTATCTAATATTATGTAGTAGCACACCAACTATAATATGGGAATTGGGAGAGCGCCAAAGTATATGGTGTAAAGCAAATTTTAATGTAAATACATAGATTAGTCGGAGAGTTTGGAGGGTATCTGGGAGCTCTAACAGGAATCAGATATACAAATATGTGTTCTCCATACGGTACCTTGTATTAGTGTGTGGCAGGCAAATCACCCCTATAATAAAAGGGGGTGATATTGCGAGCTTACTACGTGACTTGCAGTGAATAAAATATATATATATACACACCTATCTCCCTCAGGAAGATAGTTCTCTGTGCGTGTTGTAACTACTTGAGCGCAAACGATAGAACTGTTATGGTGTGGGAGAAGCGCATGGGGAGGGTTGGTAGGTTTTTAGACCTGAATGAATGTAAATATATATATCCACAATTATGCAGGGTGTGGCGCACGACTAAAATAGACCATTATTAAATGGATGTTCAAATATCTGTAATTTATCTTTTGCGGTGCTCATGCAAGGTCTTCTATGTTGGTAAAACGAAAAGGTTGGTGAAGGACCGGGTACAGGAGCACCGTGAAAATATCCTCCATTCTAGAGACACTAATGTTGCTAGGCATATCTGTGTATCACGTAATGTGGAGTCCCTGAAATCTATTGTAATAGATAAAGGGATAACGAATGGACAAGGTGGCAATAATGACAAAGTTCTATTACAAAAAGAAGCCAAATGGATATATAGGCTGGGGACTAGATTACCAGTTGGGCTAAATGATAAGCTAGAGTTCACAAGCTTCCTTTAAACTAATTCTCTTTAGGTGCATTATACCCTAAAGTGTGTATATAGGTTTTAAATCATGTACATATTTTTACAAGCTTTTGACAGAGTCTATGCCGTACTAAATGAAGTGGGTACATATGTTTAAGGGAGATGATGGTGGCAGAGTAACTAGGAATTAGGTGATGCCAGTTTATAATGATATTTCCCTTAACCTTTCCAATTTGGGGCTGAAGCTACTACACATTGCAATATAAGGAGTTGGTGCCTTTAAGAGATTGAAATGGATGTGGGAGCAATCACTTGAAGCTAATCAGGTGTTATACAAGAGGAAACTCTGTTTGGGATTTAGTATGCCCTGATTAACCCCTGTGACACATACTCGGTGTGGGGGTGAAACTTGCGTTGGCACTTATGTGTGGAGGACCCTGGAGCAAGTTGACTACCTCCTGGGAAACTTTTAATGTAAGAGTCGTTATGGTCCTACTGCTGCTAACAGCTCAGAACAGTAATACTTTGGGATGACAAGAATGAAACGCTACATTCTGCATGGAATATAGGTATGCGATGAGGATCTGCTAGATAGAGAGCTCAGCCAAGTACATACAAGACGGTACATCTTAGTAATCTCTGCTACCTTTGAGGTTTAGCAATTGCACTCTACATGTTTGCTACTTCAGCTGGGATTACGCCTGGCCAATGAGGACTGGTTGTTTGCTTCTTTGCTGGAAACTCCTTATTGACCCTGGTGACGACATAACCACTCCCCTTTGGGTAACGTCACGTGGCTGGGAAACACTGAATGTGGAGATAGCAAGCTAACTGAAATGCTGGAACAACATGCTATCTAAGATAAGTGCAAACATTTTCTGTTAAACTGTACAGTGGCTATTTGACCTTGTGTGCAGCAGGATTGCTGCGCTCGAATCAAATTACTTATGGACATGTTTTCTTTTTTTTACACCCTATGTAAAAGAGACTGTACCTGTCCTTTAAACTATATGTATAGGTGTGTTTTTTAGCTCATTTTAGCATAATATTTTAGATACTTTGGGGCATATGTATCAAGGTCTGGTGGACCTGATCCGACACTGCGGATCAGGTCTGCCAGATCTCGCTGAATATGGCGAGCAATACGCTCGCCGTATTCAGCATTGCACCAGCAGCTCACAAGAGCTGCTGGTGCAACGCCGCCCCCTGCAGACTCGCGGCCAATCAGCAGCCAGCAGGGGGTGTCAATCAACCCGATCGGGTTGTATTGTGGCGATGTGTGTCCGCCTGCTCAGAGCAGGCAGACAGGTTATGGAGCAGCGGTCTTTGTGACCGCTGCTTCATAAATGCTGTTTCTGGCGAGTCTGAAGACTCGCCAGAAACAGGGGCCATCAAGCTAAATACGGAGCTTGTTAAATAGAGCCCTTTATGTGCACTAGGTCTATCTAAGTTCCTGCATACGTATGCTTAGCAATCGGGAATACCCATTACGCTCTTTTTGTTTGGTTTTTATGTGTTTACTTCATGTGGTGCTGCTAAGCACCAATAGGTGATGTACTTGATTTGTTTGTTTGGGATATTGAATTAAATATTTTTTCTAAAAGTCTCTTCCGTGTGCTTGTTCATTTTTCCTTTGCTTTTTAAGGACAGTATTACATGTCCTGAATATATTTCTTCCTGCTTTTTATAGTTAATTATTATACAAGGGAAGCACCGGAAAGTAACATCAGCAATATTTTCTACTCTCTCTATTTTTGTACACAGGTGGATTAATTAACTTCAGTTGGTAACTGGTTAACATAGGCACAATGCAATTTTCACCTTTTCTTGTGGAGGCAAAAAATAAGACAGAGGAATACAGGGAAGTGGGGGGGGGGGGTATAAGCTCTTTGTATGTTGAGTATTTTTGCCTCCTCCAAGTGGACTGGAGTTTAATCCGAAATGTGATGGCTTGTGGACTCTCACCACCTTATTCTTAAATACAAGAAGTAACTTTTTGGAAGAATACATTTGATTGACTATGTGTTTATTAAATTGTCACAATACAGAACATAACTGAAACTTTGTCAGTTGCTACTTTATTGTATAATTAACTGATTCCTATTAAGAGAATAAATGAATAAGCAGATGAGTCATAGAAAAAAGACAAAACGTTATCAGCTGTCACCCAGCACTAACCCAGTAATACGTGTCACTCGCTGTATGTGACACTAGCACAGTATTTACCTGGCTTCCATGTTATATACTCTGTTCCCAAAATACAGAACAAGACGATAAGTACCAATATCCCCAGTATTAGCCGGAGAAGTGCTATATAAAAGCTGTAGAGAATAAAAAAAATGCAAATGGTCAGTTGTGTAATAATGCACATTTATTTAAGATTAATAAGATTATTACTTCATAAAAAAATGTAATTATTAGTAATGCACGACAAACAGTATTAGTGTTTTATCACTTCCCACACCAGCAGCAGCAGAAAAGTTGTATTACAGGACAAGCGGTATTAGTGTTTTATCACTTCCCACACCAGCAGCAGTAGCAGAAAAGTTGTATTACAGGACAAGCGGTATTAGTGTTTTATCACTTCCCACACCAGCAGCAGCAGCAGCAGATAAGTTGTATTGCAGGACAAGCGGTATTAGTGTTTTATCACTTCCCACACCAGCAGCAGCAGCAGATAAGTTGTATTGCAGGACAAGCGGTATTAGTGTTTTATCACTTCCCACACCAGCAGCAGCAGAAAAGTTGTATTACAGGACAAGCGGTATTAGTGTTTTATCACTTCCGACACCAGCAGCAGCAGATGAGTTGTATTGCAGGACAAGCGGTATTAGTGTTTTATCACTTCCCACACCAGCAGCAGATCAGTTGTATTGCAGGACAAGCAGTATTAGTGTTTTATCACTTCCCACACCAGCAGCAGCAGCAGATAAGTTGTATTGCAGGACAAGCGGTATTAGTGTTTTATCACTTCCCACACCAGCAGCAGCAGAAAAGTTGTATTACAGGACAAGCGGTATTAGTGTTTTATCACTTCCCACACCAGCAGCAGTAGCAGATAAGTTGTATTGCAGGACAAGCGGTATTAGTGTTTTATCACTTCCCACACCAGCAGCAGCAGCAGATAAGTTGTATTGCAGTACAAGCGGTATTAGTATTGTATCACTTCCCACACCAGCAGCAGCAGATAAGTTGTATTGCAGGACAAGCGGTATTAGTATTGTATCACTTCCCACACCAGCAGCAGCAGCAGATAAGTTGTATTGCAGGACAAGCGGTATTAGTGTTTTATCACTTCCCACACCAGCAGCAGATAAGTTGTATTGCAGTACAAGCGGTATTAGTGTTTTATCACTTCCCACACCAGCAGCAGTAGCAGATAAGTTGTATTGCAGGACAAGCGGTATTAGTGTTTTATCACTTCCCACACCAGCAGCAGCAGCAGCAGATAAGTTGTATTGCAGAACAAGCGGTATTAGTGTTTTATCACTTCCCACACCAGCAGCAGCAGCAGATAAGTTGTATTGCAGAACAAGCGGTATTAGTGTTTTATCACTTCCCACACCAGCAGCAGATAAGTTGTATTGCAGGACAAGCGGTATTAGTGTTTTATCACTTCCCACACCAGCAGCAGTAGCAGATAAGTTGTATTGCAGGACAAGCGGTATTAGTGTTTTATCACTTCCCACACCAGCAGCAGATAAGTTGTATTGCAGGACAAGCGGTATTAGTGTTTTATCACTTCCCACACCAGCAGCAGCAGAAAAGTTGTATTACAGGACAAGCGGTATTAGTGTTTTATCACTTCCCACACCAGCAGCAGTAGCAGATAAGTTGTATTGCAGGACAAGCGGTATTAGTGTTTAATCACTTCCCACACCAGCAGCAGAAGCAGATAAGTTGTATTGCAGTACAAGCGGTATTAGTGTTTGATTACTTCCCACAGCAGAAGCAGCGGATAAGTTGTATTGCAGGACAAGCGGTATTAGTGTTTTATCACTTCCCACACCAGCAGCAGCAGATACGTTGTATTGCAGGACAAGCGGTATTAGTGTTTTATCACTTCCCACACCAGCAGCAGAAGCAGATAAGTTGTATTGCAGTACAAGCGGTATTAGTGTTTTATCACTTCCCACACCAGCAGCAGCAGCAGCAGCAGATAAGTTGTATTGCAGTACAAGCGGTATTAGTGTTTTATCACTTCCCACACCAGCAGCAGATCAGTTGTATTGCAGGACAAGCGGTATTAGTGTTTTATCACTTCCCACACCAGCAGCAGATAAGTTGTATTGCAGGACAAGCGGTATTAGTGTTTTATCACTTCCCACACCAGCAGCAGCAGCAGATAAGTTGTATTGCAGGACAAGCGGTATTAGTGTTTTATCACTTCCCACACCAGCAGCAGCAGCAGATAAGTTGTATTGCAGGACAAGCGGTAATAGTGTTTTATCACTTCCCACACCAGCAGCAGAAGCAGATAAGTTGTATTGCAAGACAAGCGGTATTAGTGTTTTATCACTTCCCACACCAGCAGCAGAAGCAGATAAGTTGTATTGCAGGACAAGCGGTATTAGTGTTTTATCACTTCCCACACCAGCAGCAGCAGCAGATAAGTTGTATTGCAGGACAAGCGGTATTAGTGTTTTATCACTTCCCACACCACCAGCAGCAGCAGATAAGTTGTATTGCAGGACAAGTGGTATTAGTGTTTTATCACTTCCCACACCAGCAGCAGCAGATAAGTTGTATTGCAGGACAAGCGTTATTAGTGTTTTATCACCTCCCACACCAGCAGCAGATAAGTTGTATTGTAGGACAAGCGGTATTAGTGTTTTATAACTTCCCACACCAGCAGCAGAAGAAGATAAGTTGTATTGCAGGACAAGTGGTATTAGTGTTTTATCACTTCCCACACCAGCAGCAGAAGAAGATAAGTTGTATTGCAGGACAAGCGGCATTAGTGTTTTATCACTTCCCACACTAGCAGCAGCAGATAAGTTGTATTGCACGACAAGCGGAATTAGTGTTTTATCACTTCCCACACCAGCAGCAGCAGATAAGTTGTATTGCAGGACAAGCGGTATTAGTGTTTTATCACTTCCCACACCAGCAGCAGCAGCAGCAGCAGATAAGTTGTATTGCAGGACAAGCGGTATTAGTGTTTTATCACTTCCCACACCAGCAGCAGCAGATAAGTTGTATTGCAGGACAAGCGGTATTAGTGTTTTATCACTTCCCACACCAGCAGCAGAAGATAAGTTGTATTGCAGGACAAGCGGTATTAGTGTTTTATCACTTCCCACACCAGCAGCAGCAGATAAGTTGTATTGCAGGACAAGCGGTATTAGTGTTTTATCACTTCCCACACCAGCAGCAGATAAGTTGTATTGCAAGACAAGCAGTATTAGTGTTTTATCACTTCCCACACTAGCAGCAGCAGATAAGTTGTATTGCAGGACAAGCGGTATTAGTGTTTTATCACTTCCCACACTAGCAGCAGCCGACAAGTTGTATTGCAGGACAAGCGGAATTAGTGTTTTATCACTTCCCACACCAACAGCAGCAGATAAGTTGTATTGCAGGACAAGCGGTATTAGTGTTTTATCACTTCCCACACCAGCAGCAGAAGCAGATAAATTGTATTGCAGGACAAGCGGTATTAGTGTTTTATCACTTCCCACACCAGCAGCAGCAGCAGATAAGTTGTATTGCAGTACAAGCGGTATTAGTGTTTTATCACTTCCCACACCAGCAGCAGCAGATAAGTTGTATTGCAGGACAAGCGGTATTAGTGTTTTATCACTTCCCACATCATCAGCAGCAGATAAGTTGTATTGCAGGACAAGCGGTATTAGTGTTTTATCACTTCCCACACCAGCAGCAGAAGCAGATAAGTTGTATTTCAGGACAAGCGGTATTAGTGTTTTATCACCTCCCACACCACCAGCAGCAGATAAGTTGTATTGCAGGACAAGCGGTATTAGTGTTTTATCACTTCCCACACCAGCAGCAGCAGATAAGTTGTATTGCAGGACAAGGGGTATTAGTGTTTTATCACTTCCCACACCAGCAGCAGATAAGTTGTATTGCAGGACAAGCGGTATTAGTGTTTTATCACTTCCCACACCAGCAGCAGCAGATAAGTTGTATTGCAGGACAAGCGGTATTAGTGTTTTATCACTTCCCACACCAGCAGCAGAAGCAGATAAGTTGTATTGCAGGACAAGCGGTATTAGTGTTTTATCACTTCCCACACCAGCAGCAGATAAGTTGTATTGTAGGACAAGCGGTATTAGTGTTTTATCACTTCCCACACCAGCAGCAGCAGCAGATAAGTTGTATTGCAGGACAAGGGGTATTAGTGTTTTATCACATCCCACACCAGCAGCAGCAGCAGATAAGTTGTATTGCAGGACAAGCGGTATTAGTGTTTTATCACTTCCCACACCAGCAGCAGCAGATAAGTTGTATTGCAAGACAAGCGGTATTAGTGTTTTATCACTTCCCACACCAGCAGCAGCAGATAAGTTGTATTGCAAGACAAGCGGTATTAGTGTTTTATCACTTCATACAGCAGCAGCAGATAAGTTTTATTGCAGGACAAGCAGTATTAGTGTTTTATCACTTCCCAAACCAGCAGCAGCAGATAAGTTGTATTGCAGGACAAGCGGTATTAGTGTTTTATCACTTCCCACACCAGCAGCAGCAGATAAGTTGTATTGCAGGACAAGAGGTATTAGTGTTTTATCACTTCCCACACCAGCAGCAGCAGATAAGTTGTATTGCAGGACAAGCGGTATTAGTGTTTTATCACTTCCCACACCAGCAGCAGCAGCAGCAGCAGCAGATAAGTTGTATTACAGGACAAACGGTATTAGTGTTTTATCACTTCCCACACCAGCAGCAGTAGCAGATAAGTTGTATTGCAGGACAAGCGGTATTAGTGTTTTATCACTTCCCACACCAGCAGCAGCAGATAAGTTGTATTGCAGGACAAGCGGTATTAGTGTTTTATCACTTCCCACACCAGCAGCAGCAGATAAGTTGTATTGCAGGACAAGTGGTATTAGTGTTTTATCACTTCCCACACCAGCAGCAGTAGATAAGTTGTATTGCAGGACAAGCGGTATTAGTGTTTTATCACTTCCCACACCAGCACCAGAAGCAGATAAGTTGTAATGCAGTACAAGCTGTATTAGTGTTTTATCACTTCCCACACCAGCAGCAGTAGCAGATAAGTTGTATTGCAGGACAAGGGGTATTAGTGTTTTATCACTTCCCACACCAGCACCAGAAGCAGATAAGTTGTAATGCAGTACAAGCGGTATTAGTGTTTTATCACTTCCCACACCAGCAGCAGTAGCAGATAAGTTGTATTGCAGGACAAGCGGTATTAGTGTTTTATCACTTCTCACACCAGCAGCAGAAGCAGATAAGTTGTATTGCAGGACAAGCGGTATTAGTGTTTTATCACTTCCCACACCAGCAGCAGATAAGTTGTATTGCAGGACAAGCAGTATTAGTGTTTTATCACTTCCCAAACCAGCAGCAGAAGCAGATAAGTTGGATTGCAGTACAAGCGGTATTAGTGTTTTATCACTTCCCACACCAGCAGCAGAAGCAGATAAGTTGTATTGCAGGACAAGCGGTATTAGTGTTTTATCACTTCCCACACCAGCAGCAGATAAGTTGTATTGCAGGACAAGCGGATTTAGTGTTTTATCACTTTCCACACCAGCAGCAGCAGATAAGTTGTATTGCAGGACAAGCGGTATTAGTGTTTTATCACTTCCCACACCAGCAGCAGCAGATAAGTTGTATTGCAGGACAAGCGGTATTAGTGTTTTATCACTTCCCACACCAGCAGCAGCAGATAAGTTGTATTGCAGGACAAGCGGTATTAGTGTTTTATCACTTCCCACACCAGCAGCAGCAGATAAGTTGTATTGCAGGACAAGCGGTATTAGTGTTTTATCACTTCCCACACCAGCAGCAGAAGCAGATAAGTTGTATTGCAGGACAAGCGGTATTAGTGTTTTATCACCTCCCACACCAGCAGCAGAAGCAGATAAGTTGTATTGCAGGACAAGCGGTATTAGTGTTTTATCACCTCCCACACCAGCAGCAGAAGCAGATAAGTTGTATTGCAGGACAAGCGGTATTAGTGTTTTATCACCTCCCACACCAGCTGCAGATGCAGATAAGTTGTATTGCAGGACAAGCGGTATTAGTGTTTTATCACTTCCCACACCAGCAGCAGCAGATAAGATGTATTGGAGGACAATCTGTATTAGTGTTTTATCACTTCCCACACCAGCAGCAGCAGATAAGTTGTATTGGAGGACAATCGGTATTAGTGTTTTATCACTTCTCACACCAGCAGCAGCAGCAGATAAGTTGTATTTCAGGACAAGCGGTATTAGTGTTTTATCACTTCCCACACCAGCAGCAGCAGATAAGTTGTATTGGAGGACAATCGGTATTAGTGTTTTATCACTTCCCACACCAGCAGCAGCAGATAAGTTGTATTGGAGGACAATCGGTATTAGTGTTTTATCACTTCCCACACCAGCAGCAGCAGATAAGTTGTATTGGAGGACAATCGGTATTAGTGTTTTATCACTTCCCACACCAGCAGCAGCAGATAAGTTGTATTGGAGGACAAGCGGTATTAGTGTTTTATCACTTCCCACACCAGCAGCAGCAGATAAGTTGTATTGCAGGACAAGCGGTATTAGTGTTTTATCACTTCCCACACCAGCAGCAGCAGATAAGTTGTATTGCAGGACAAACTGTATTAGTGTTTTATCACTTCCCACACCAGCAGAAGCAACAAATAAGTTGTATTACAGGACAAGCGGTATTAGTGTTTTATCACTTCCCACACCAGCAGAAGCAGATAAGTTGTAATGCAGTACAAGCGGTATTAGTGTTTTATCACTTCCCACACCAGCAGCAGAAGCAGATAAGTTGTATTGCAGGACAAGCGGTATCAGTGTTTTATCACTTCCCACACCAGCAGCAGTAGCAGATAAGTTGTATTGCAGGACAAGCGGTATTAGTGTTTTATCACCTCCAACACCAGCAGCAGATAAGTTGTATTGTAGGACAAGCGGTATTAGTGTTTTATAACTTCCCACACCAGCAGCAGAAGAAGATAAGTTGTATTGCAGGACAAGTGGTATTAGTGTTTTATCACTTCCCACACCAGCAGCAGAAGAAGATAAGTTGTATTGCAGGACAAGCGGCATTAGTGTTTTATCACTTCCCACACTAGCAGCAGCAGATAAGTTGTATTGCACGACAAGCGGAATTAGTGTTTTATCACTTCCCACACCAGCAGCAGCAGATAAGTTGTATTGCAGGACAAGCGGTATTAGTGTTTTATCACTTCCCACACCAGCAGCAGCAGCAGATAAGTTGTATTGCAGGACAAGCGGTATTAGTGTTTTATCACTTCCCACACCAGCAGCAGCAGATAAGTTGTATTGCAGGACAAGCGGTATTAGTGTTTTATCACTTCCCACACCAGCAGCAGAAGATAAGTTGTATTGCAGGACAAGCGGTATTAGTGTTTTATCACTTCCCACACCAGCAGCAGCAGATAAGTTGTATTGCAGGACAAGCGGTATTAGTGTTTTATCACTTCCCACACCAGCAGCAGATAAGTTGTATTGCAAGACAAGCAGTATTAGTGTTTTATCACTTCCCACACTAGCAGCAGCAGATAAGTTGTATTGCAGGACAAGCGGTATTAGTGTTTTATCACTTCCCACACTAGCAGCAGCCGACAAGTTGTATTGCAGGACAAGCGGAATTAGTGTTTTATCACTTCCCACACCAACAGCAGCAGATAAGTTGTATTGCAGGACAAGCGGTATTAGTGTTTTATCACTTCCCACACCAGCAGCAGAAGCAGATAAATTGTATTGCAGGACAAGCGGTATTAGTGTTTTATCACTTCCCACATCATCAGCAGCAGATAAGTTGTATTGCAGTACAAGCGGTATTAGTGTTTTATCACTTCCCACACCAGCAGCAGCAGATAAGTTGTATTGCAGTACAAGCGGTATTAGTGTTTTATCACTTCCCACACCAGCAGCAGCAGATAAGTTGTATTGCAGGACAAGCGGTATTAGTGTTTTATCACTTCCCACATCATCAGCAGCAGATAAGTTGTATTGCAGGACAAGCGGTATTAGTGTTTTATCACTTCCCACACCAGCAGCAGAAGCAGATAAGTTGTATTTCAGGACAAGCGGTATTAGTGTTTTATCACCTCCCACACCACCAGCAGCAGATAAGTTGTATTGCAGGACAAGCGGTATTAGTGTTTTATCACTTCCCACACCAGCAGCAGAAGCAGATAAGTTGTATTGCAGGACAAGCGGTATTAGTGTTTTATCACCTCCCACACCAGCAGCAGAAGCAGATAAGTTGTATTGCAGGACAAGCGGTATTAGTGTTTTATCACCTCCCACACCAGCAGCAGAAGCAGATAAGTTGTATTGCAGGACAAGCGGTATTAGTGTTTTATCACCTCCCACACCAGCTGCAGATGCAGATAAGTTGTATTGCAGGACAAGCGGTATTAGTGTTTTATCACTTCCCACACCAGCAGCAGCAGATAAGATGTATTGGAGGACAATCTGTATTAGTGTTTTATCACTTCCCACACCAGCAGCAGCAGATAAGTTGTATTGGAGGACAATCGGTATTAGTGTTTTATCACTTCCCACACCAGCAGCAGCAGATAAGTTGTATTGGAGGACAATCGGTATTAGTGTTTTATCACTTCCCACACCAGCAGCAGCAGATAAGTTGTATTGGAGGACAAGCGGTATTAGTGTTTTATCACTTCTCACACCAGCAGCAGCAGCAGATAAGTTGTATTTCAGGACAAGCGGTATTAGTGTTTTATCACTTCCCACACCAGCAGCAGCAGATAAGTTGTATTGGAGGACAATCGGTATTAGTGTTTTATCACTTCCCACACCAGCAGCAGCAGATAAGTTGTATTGGAGGACAATCGGTATTAGTGTTTTATCACTTCCCACACCAGCAGCAGCAGATAAGTTGTATTGGAGGACAATCGGTATTAGTGTTTTATCACTTCCCACACCAGCAGCAGCAGATAAGTTGTATTGGAGGACAAGCGGTATTAGTGTTTTATCACTTCCCACACCAGCAGCAGCAGATAAGTTGTATTGCAGGACAAGCGGTATTAGTGTTTTATCACTTCCCACACCAGCAGCAGCAGATAAGTTGTATTGCAGGACAAACTGTATTAGTGTTTTATCACTTCCCACACCAGCAGAAGCAACAAATAAGTTGTATTACAGGACAAGCGGTATTAGTGTTTTATCACTTCCCACACCAGCAGAAGCAGATAAGTTGTAATGCAGTACAAGCGGTATTAGTGTTTTATCACTTCCCACACCAGCAGCAGAAGCAGATAAGTTGTATTGCAGGACAAGCGGTATCAGTGTTTTATCACTTCCCACACCAGCAGCAGTAGCAGATAAGTTGTATTGCAGGACAAGCGGTATTAGTGTTTTATCACCTCCAACACCAGCAGCAGATAAGTTGTATTGTAGGACAAGCGGTATTAGTGTTTTATAACTTCCCACACCAGCAGCAGAAGAAGATAAGTTGTATTGCAGGACAAGTGGTATTAGTGTTTTATCACTTCCCACACCAGCAGCAGAAGAAGATAAGTTGTATTGCAGGACAAGCGGCATTAGTGTTTTATCACTTCCCACACTAGCAGCAGCAGATAAGTTGTATTGCACGACAAGCGGAATTAGTGTTTTATCACTTCCCACACCAGCAGCAGCAGATAAGTTGTATTGCAGGACAAGCGGTATTAGTGTTTTATCACTTCCCACACCAGCAGCAGCAGCAGATAAGTTGTATTGCAGGACAAGCGGTATTAGTGTTTTATCACTTCCCACACCAGCAGCAGCAGATAAGTTGTATTGCAGGACAAGCGGTATTAGTGTTTTATCACTTCCCACACCAGCAGCAGAAGATAAGTTGTATTGCAGGACAAGCGGTATTAGTGTTTTATCACTTCCCACACCAGCAGCAGCAGATAAGTTGTATTGCAGGACAAGCGGTATTAGTGTTTTATCACTTCCCACACCAGCAGCAGATAAGTTGTATTGCAAGACAAGCAGTATTAGTGTTTTATCACTTCCCACACTAGCAGCAGCAGATAAGTTGTATTGCAGGACAAGCGGTATTAGTGTTTTATCACTTCCCACACTAGCAGCAGCCGACAAGTTGTATTGCAGGACAAGCGGAATTAGTGTTTTATCACTTCCCACACCAACAGCAGCAGATAAGTTGTATTGCAGGACAAGCGGTATTAGTGTTTTATCACTTCCCACACCAGCAGCAGAAGCAGATAAATTGTATTGCAGGACAAGCGGTATTAGTGTTTTATCACTTCCCACATCATCAGCAGCAGATAAGTTGTATTGCAGTACAAGCGGTATTAGTGTTTTATCACTTCCCACACCAGCAGCAGCAGATAAGTTGTATTGCAGTACAAGCGGTATTAGTGTTTTATCACTTCCCACACCAGCAGCAGCAGATAAGTTGTATTGCAGGACAAGCGGTATTAGTGTTTTATCACTTCCCACATCATCAGCAGCAGATAAGTTGTATTGCAGGACAAGCGGTATTAGTGTTTTATCACTTCCCACACCAGCAGCAGAAGCAGATAAGTTGTATTTCAGGACAAGCGGTATTAGTGTTTTATCACCTCCCACACCACCAGCAGCAGATAAGTTGTATTGCAGGACAAGCGGTATTAGTGTTTTATCACTTCCCACACCAGCAGCAGCAGATAAGTTGTATTGCAGGACAAGCGGTATTAGTGTTTTATCACTTCCCACACCAGCAGCAGCAGATAAGTTGTATTGCAGGACAAGGGGTATTAGTGTTTTATCACTTCCCACACCAGCAGCAGATAAGTTGTATTGCAGGACAAGCGGTATTAGTGTTTTATCACTTCCCACACCAGCAGCAGCAGATAAGTTGTATTGCAGGACAAGCGGTATTAGTGTTTTATCACTTCCCACACCAGCAGCAGAAGCAGATAAGTTGTATTGCAGGACAAGCGGTATTAGTGTTTTATCACCTCCCACACCAGCAGCAGCAGATAAGTTGTATTGCAGGACAAGCGGTATTAGTGTTTTATCACTTCCCACACCAGCAGCAGATAAGTTGTATTGTAGGACAAGCGGTATTAGTGTTTTATCACTTCCCACACCAGCAGCAGCAGCAGATAAGTTGTATTGCAGGACAAGGGGTATTAGTGTTTTATCACATCCCACACCAGCAGCAGCAGCAGATAAGTTGTATAGCAGGACAAGCGGTATTAGTGTTTTATCACTTCCCACACCAGCAGCAGCAGATAAGTTGTATTGCAAGACAAGCGGTATTAGTGTTTTATCACTTCCCACACCAGCAGCAGCAGATAAGTTGTATTGCAAGACAAGCGGTATTAGTGTTTTATCACTTCATACAGCAGCAGCAGATAAGTTTTATTGCAGGACAAGCAGTATTAGTGTTTTATCACTTCCCAAACCAGCAGCAGCAGATAAGTTGTATTGCAGGACAAGCGGTATTAGTGTTTTATCACTTCCCACACCAGCAGCAGCAGATAAGTTGTATTGCAGGACAAGAGGTATTAGTGTTTTATCACTTCCCACACCAGCAGCAGATAAGTTGTATTGCAGGACAAGCGGTATTAGTGTTTTATCACTTCCCACACCAGCAGCAGATAAGTTGTATTGCAGTACAAGCGGTATTAGTGTTTTATCACTTCCCACACCAGCAGCAGCAGATAAGTTGTATTGCAGGACAAGCGGTATTAGTGTTTTATCACTTCCCACACCAGCAGCAGCAGATAAGTTGTATTGCAGGACAAGTGGTATTAGTGTTTTATCACTTCCCACACCAGCAGCAGTAGATAAGTTGTATTGCAGGACAAGCGGTATTAGTGTTTTATCACTTCCCACACCAGCACCAGAAGCAGATAAGTTGTAATGCAGTACAAGCTGTATTAGTGTTTTATCACTTCCCACACCAGCAGCAGTAGCAGATAAGTTGTATTGCAGGACAAGGGGTATTAGTGTTTTATCACTTCCCACACCAGCAGCAGTAGATAAGTTGTATTGCAGGACAAGCTGTATTAGTGTTTTATCACTTCCCACACCAGCACCAGAAGCAGATAAGTTGTAATGCAGTACAAGCGGTATTAGTGTTTTATCACTTCCCACACCAGCAGCAGTAGCAGATAAGTTGTATTGCAGGACAAGCGGTATTAGTGTTTTATCACTTCTCACACCAGCAGCAGAAGCAGATAAGTTGTATTGCAGGACAAGCGGTATTAGTGTTTTATCACTTCCCACACCAGCAGCAGATAAGTTGTATTGCAGGACAAGCAGTATTAGTGTTTTATCACTTCCCAAACCAGCAGCAGAAGCAGATAAGTTGGATTGCAGTACAAGCGGTATTAGTGTTTTATCACTTCCCACACCAGCAGCAGAAGCAGATAAGTTGTATTGCAGGACAAGCGGTATTAGTGTTTTATCACTTCCCACACCAGCAGCAGCAGCAGATAAGTTGTATTGCAGGACAAGCGGATTTAGTGTTTTATCACTTTCCACACCAGCAGCAGCAGATAAGTTGTATTGCAGGACAAGCGGTATTAGTGTTTTATCACTTCCCACACCAGCAGCAGCAGATAAGTTGTATTGCAGGACAAGCGGTATTAGTGTTTTATCACTTCCCACACCAGCAGCAGCAGATAAGTTGTATTGCAGGACAAGCGGTATTAGTGTTTTATCACTTCCCACACCAGCAGCAGCAGATAAGTTGTATTGCAGGACAAGCGGTATTAGTGTTTTATCACTTCCCACACCAGCAGCAGAAGCAGATAAGTTGTATTGCAGGACAAGCGGTATTAGTGTTTTATCACCTCCCACACCAGCAGCAGAAGCAGATAAGTTGTATTGCAGGACAAGCGGTATTAGTGTTTTATCACCTCCCACACCAGCAGCAGAAGCAGATAAGTTGTATTGCAGGACAAGCGGTATTAGTGTTTTATCACCTCCCACACCAGCTGCAGATGCAGATAAGTTGTATTGCAGGACAAGCGGTATTAGTGTTTTATCACCTCCCACACCAGCTGCAGATGCAGATAAGTTGTATTGCAGGACAAGCGGTATTAGTGTTTTATCACTTCCCACACCAGCAGCAGCAGATAAGATGTATTGGAGGACAATCTGTATTAGTGTTTTATCACTTCCCACACCAGCAGCAGCAGATAAGTTGTATTGGAGGACAATCGGTATTAGTGTTTTATCACTTCCCACACCAGCAGCAGCAGATAAGTTGTATTGGAGGACAATCGGTATTAGTGTTTTATCACTTCCCACACCAGCAGCAGCAGATAAGTTGTATTGGAGGACAAGCGGTATTAGTGTTTTATCACTTCTCACACCAGCAGCAGCAGCAGATAAGTTGTATTTCAGGACAATCGGTATTAGTGTTTTATCACTTCCCACACCAGCAGCAGCAGATAAGTTGTATTGGAGGACAATCGGTATTAGTGTTTTATCACTTCCCACACCAGCAGCAGCAGATAAGTTGTATTGGAGGACAATCGGTATTAGTGTTTTATCACTTCCCACACCAGCAGCAGCAGATAAGTTGTATTGGAGGACAATCGGTATTAGTGTTTTATCACTTCCCACACCAGCAGCAGCAGATAAGTTGTATTGGAGGACAAGCGGTATTAGTTTTTTATCACTTCCCACACCAGCAGCAGCAGATAAGTTGTATTGCAGGACAAGCGGTATTAGTGTTTTATCACTTCCCACACCAGCAGCAGCAGATAAGTTGTATTGCAGGACAAACTGTATTAGTGTTTTATCACTTCCCACACCAGCAGAAGCAACAGATAAGTTGTATTACAGGACAAGCGGTATTAGTGTTTTATCACTTCCCACACCAGCAGAAGCAGATAAGTTGTAATGCAGTACAAGCGGTATTAGTGTTTTATCACTTCCCACACCAGCAGCAGAAGCAGATAAGTTGTATTGCAGGACAAGCGGTATCAGTGTTTTATCACTTCCCACACCAGCAGCAGTAGCAGATAAGTTGTATTGCAGGACAAGCGGTATTAGTGTTTTATCACTTCCCACACCAGCAGCAGCAGATAAGTTGTATTGCAGGACAAGCGGTATTAGTGTTTTATCACTTCCCACACTAGCAGCAGCAGATAAGTTGTATTGCAGGACAAGCGGTATTAGTGTTTTATCACTTCCCACACCAGTAGCAGCAGCACATAAGTTGTTTTGCAGGACATGCGGTATTAGCGTTTTATCACTTCCCACACCAGCAGCAGCAGATAAGTTGTATTGCAGGACATGCGGTATTAGTGTTTTATCACTTCCCACACCAGCAGCAGCAGCAGATAAGTTGTATTGCAGGACAAGCGGTATTAGTGTTTTATCACTTCCCACACCAGCAGCAGCAGATAAGTTGTATTGCAGGACAAGCGGTATTAGTGTTTTATCACTTCCCACACCAGCAGCAGCAGCAGCAGATAAGTTGTATTGCAGGACAAGCGGCATTAGTGTTTTATCACTTCCCACACCACCAGCAGCAGCAGATAAGTTGTATTGCAAGACAAGCTGTATTAGTGTTTTATCACTTCCCACACCAGCAGCAGCAGATAAGTTGTATTGCAGGACAAGCGGTATTAGTGTTTTATCACTTCCCACACCAGCAGCAGCAGATAAGTTGTATTGCAGGACAAGCGGTATTAGTGTTTTATCACTTCTCACACCACCAGCAGCAGATAAGTTGTATTGCAGGACAAGCGTTATTAGTGTTTTATCACTTCCCACACCAGCAGCAGAAGCAGATAAGTTGTATTGCAGGACAATCGTTATTAGTGTTTTCTCACTTCCCACACCAGCAGCAGAAGCAGATAAGTTGTATAGCAGGACAAGCTGTATTAGGCCTAGATTTAGAGTTCGGCGGTAAAAGGGCTGTTAACGCTCCGCGGGTTTTTTTCTGGCCGCACCATAAATTTAACTCTGGTATCGAGAGTTCAAACAAATGCTGCGTTAGGCTCCAAAAAAGGAGCGTAGAGCATTTTTACCGCAAATGCAACTCTCGATACCAGAGTTGCTTACGGACGCGGCCGGCCTCAAAAACGTGCTCGTGCACGATTCTCCCATAGGAAACAATGGGGCTGTTTGAGCTGAAAAAAAACCTAACACCTGGAAAAAAGCAGCGTTCAGCTCCTAACGCAGCCCCATTGTTTCCTATGGGGAAACACTTCCTACGTCTGCACCTAACACCCTAACATGTACCCTGAGTCTAAACACCCCTAACCTTACACTTATTAACTCCTAATCTGCCGCCCCCGCTATCGCTGACCCCTGCATTACACTTTTAACCCCTAATCTGCCGCTCCGTAAACCGCCGCCACCTACGTTATCCCTATGTACCCCTAATCTGCTGCCCTAACATCGCCGACCCCTATGTTATATTTATTAACCCCTAATCTGCCCCCAACAACGTCGCCGACACCTGCCTACACTTATTAACCCCTAATCTGCCGAGCGGACCTGAGCGCTACTATAATAAAGTTATTAACCCCTAATCCGCCTCACTAACCCTATCATAAATAGTATTAACCCCTAATCTGCCCTCCCTAACATCGCCGACACCTACCTTCAATTATTAACCCCTAATCTGCCGACCGGAGCTCACCGCTATTCTAATAAATGTATTAACCCCTAAAGCTAAGTCTAACCCTAACACTAACACCCCCCTAAGTTAAATATAATTTTTATCTAACGAAATAAATTAACTCTTATTAAATAAATGATTCCTATTTAAAGCTAAATACTTACCTGTAAAATAAATCCTAATATAGCTACAATATAAATTATAATTATATTATAGCTATTTTAGGATTAATATTTATTTTACAGGCAACTTTGTAATTATTTTAACCAGGTACAATAGCTATTAAATAGTTAAGAACTATTTAATAGTTACCTAGTTAAAATAATAACAAATTTACCTGTAAAATAAATCCTAACCTAAGATATAATTAAACCTAACACTACCCTATCAATAAAATAATTAAATAAACTACCTACAATTACCTACAATTAACCTAACACTACACTATCAATAAATTAATTAAACACAATTGCTACAAATAAATAAAATTAAATAAACTATCTAAAGTACAAAAAATAAAAAAGAACTAAGTTACAGAAAATAATAAAATATTTACAAACATAAGAAAAATATTACAACAATTTTAAACTAATTACACCTACTCTAAGCCCCCTAATAAAATAACAAAGCCCCCCAAAATAAAAAATTCACTACCCTATTCTAAAATACAAATATTACAAGCTCTTTTACCTTACCAGCCCTGAACAGGGCCCTTTGCGGGGCATGCCCCAAGAATTTCAGCTCTTTTGCCTGTAAAAAAAAACATACAATACCCCCCCCCCCAACATTACAACCCACCACCCACATACCCCTAATCTAACCCAAACCCCCCTTAAATAAACCTAACACTACCCCCCTGATGATCTTCCTACCTTGTCTTCACCATGCCAGGTTCACCGATCCGTCCTGGCTCCAAGATCTTCATCCAACCCAAGCGGGGGCTAGACATCCACTGAAGAAGTCCAGAAGAGGGTCCAAAGTCTTCCTCCTATCCGGCAAGAAGAGGACATCCGGACCGGCAAACATCTTCTCCAAGCGGCATCTTCTATCTTCTTCCATCCGATGACGACCGGCTCCATCTTGAAGACCTCCAGCGCGGATCCATCCTCTTCTTCCGACGACTAGACGACGAATGACGGTTCCTTTAAGGGACGTCATCCAAGATGGCGTCCCTCGAATTCCGATTGGCTGATAGGATTCTATCAGCCAATCGGAATTAAGGTAGGAATTTTCTGATTGGCTGATGGAATCAGCCAATCAGAATCAAGTTCAATCCGATTGGCTGATCCAATCAGCCAATCAGATTGAGCTCGCATTCTATTGGCTGATCGGAACAGCCAATAGAATGCGAGCTCAATCTGATTGGCTGATTGGATCAGCCAATCGGATTGAACTATATTCTGATTGGCTGATTCCATCAGCCAATCAGAAAATTCCTACCTTAATTCCGATTGGCTGATAGAATCCTATCAGCCAATCGGAATTCGAGGGACGCCATCTTGGATGACGTCCCTTAAAGGAACCGTCATTCGTCGTCTAGTCGTCGGAAGAAGAGGATGGATCCGCGCTGGAGGTCTTCAAGATGGAGCCGGTCGTCATCGGATGGAAGAAGATAGAAGATGCCGCTTGGAGAAGATGTTTGCCGGTCCGGATGTCCTCTTCTTGCCGGATAGGAGGAAGACTTTGGACCCTCTTCTGGACTTCTTCAGTGGATGTCTAGCCCCCGCTTGGGTTGGATGAAGATCTTGGAGCCAGGACGGATCGGTGAACCTGGCATGGTGAAGACAAGGTAGGAAGATCATCAGGGGGGTAGTGTTAGGTTTATTTAAGGGGGGTTTGGGTTAGATTAGGGGTATGTGGGTGGTGGGTTGTAATGTTGGGGGGGGGTATTGTATGTTTTTTTTTACAGGCAAAAGAGCTGAAATTCTTGGGGCATGCCCCGCAAAGGGCCCTGTTCAGGGCTGGTAAGGTAAAAGAGCTTGTAATATTTGTATTTTAGAATAGGGTAGGGAATTTTTTATTTTGGGGGGCTTTGTTATTTTATTAGGGGGCTTAGAGTAGGTGTAATTAGTTTAAAATTGTTGTAATATTTTTCTTATCTTTGTAAATATTTTATTATTTTCTGTAACTTAGTTCTTTTTTATTTTTTGTACTTTAGATAGTTTATTTAATTTTATTTATTTGTAGCAATTGTGTTTAATTAATTTATTGATAGTGTAGTGTTAGGTTAATTGTAGGTAATTGTAGGTAGTTTATTTAATTATTTTATTGATAGGGTAGTGTTAGGTTTAATTATATCTTAGGTTAGGATTTATTTTACAGGTAAATTTGTTATTATTTTAACTAGGTAACTATTAAATAGTTCTTAACTATTTAATAGCTATTGTACCTGGTTAAAATAATTACAAAGTTGCCTGTAAAATAAATATTAATCCTAAAATAGCTATAATATAATTATAAATTATATTGTAGCTATATTAGGATTTATTTTACAGGTAAGTATTTAGCTTTAAATAGGAATTATTTATTTAATAAGAGTTAATTTATTTCGTTAGATAAAAATTATATTTAACTTAGGGGGGTGTTAGTGTTAGGGTTAGACTTAGCTTTAGGGGTTAATACATTTATTAGAATAGCGGTGAGCTCCGATCGGAAGATTAGGGGTTAATAATTGAAGGTAGGTGTCGGCGATGTTAGGGAGGGCAGATTAGGGGTTAATACTATTTATGATAGGGTTAGTGAGGCGGATTAGGGGTTAATAACTTTATTATAGTAGCGCTCAGGTCCGCTCGGCAGATTAGGGGTTAATAAGTGTAGGTAGGTGTCGGCGACGTTGTGGGGGGCAGATTAGGGGTTAATAAATATAACATAGGGGTCGGCGATGTTAGGGGTAGCAGATTAGGGGTACATAGGGATAACGTAGGTGGCGGCGATTTGCGGTCGGAAGATTAGGGGTTAATTATTTTAAGTAGCTTGCGGCGCCGTTGTGGGGGGCAAGTTAGGGGTTAATAGATATAATACAGGGGTCGGCGGTGTTAGGGGCAGCAGATTAGGGGTACATAAGTATAACGTAGGTGGCGGTCGGCAGATTAGGGGTTAAAATTTTTAATCGAGTGGCGGCGATGTGGGGGGACCTCGGTTTAGGGGTACATAGGTAGTTTATGGGTGTTAGTGTACTTTAGGGTACAGTAGTTAAGAGCTTTATAAACCGGCGTTAGCCAGAAAGCTCTTAACTCCTGCTATTTTCAGGCGGCTGGAATCTTGTCGTTAGAGCTCTAACGCTCACTGCAGAAACGACTCTAAATACCGGCGTTAGGAAGATCCCATTGAAAAGATAGGCTACGCAAATGGCGTAGGGGGATCTGCGGTATGGAAAAGTCGCGGCTGTAAAGTGAGCGTTAGACCCTTTAATCACTGACTCTAAATACCAGCGGTAGCCCAAAACCAGCGTTAGGAGCCTCTAACGCTGGTTTTGACGGCTACCGCCGAACTCTAAATCTAGCCGTTAG